>NW_028258445.1:600000-900000 GCF_053883595.1 Heterocephalus glaber
AATCTCTGACCATTAGCAAAATGTAAATTAAACAATCCTAAGATTCCTTCTCACTCCAGAAAGAATGGCAATCACCAAGAAATTTGTAAAATATTGTTGGTGAGGCTATGGTAAAAAGAGACTCTCCTTCATCTCCTTCTCATCCCTAAAACTAGTACAGCTACTATGAAAATCAGTATGGAGATTTTTCAAAGAACTAAAATTAGAAATTGATTACAAATATGACTTAGCTATCCCTTTTCTAGGTATTTTCCCCAAAGACTTGAAGTCATCACAATACAGTGATACATTCATACCGATGTTTATAGCACCACAATTCATAAGAGCTGAATCCTGGAAGCAGCCTATATACCCATCAACAGAAGATTGGATAAAAGAAAATATGGTATCTATATACAATGGAATTCTACTCAGCTATAAAGGAGGGCAAATTTGAAGCATTTGTAGGAAAATGGATGCACCTGTAAATATATAATGTTGAATGAAATAAACCAAATACACAAGCTTAAACACTTTGGTCTCTCATTTGAGCAAGGCAAAGTACAAAGAGCATAACGGATAGAAGGAACCAAGGGGATGGATCTCTTATAAATGGGAATGGGTCCAGGAGACAAGCAGGGAGGTGTGAGAGGGAGGGGAAGGGGAAATAAGTAGAATGAGGATATGCTGTGTACACGAACCTAACAACCTCAGTGAATGTAAATATTGCTTGCCATAAAGATGATCTTAGATTAATAATATCAACAAGAACGAAAATGAGGAAAGAAGCGTTAGAGCAGGAGGGACAGAAGAGGAGGCAAGGGAAAGGGATTTAAATAAAAACAAACACCCTGTATTATGTACGTGTATGCACTCCTCAATATGATCACAAATTGCGTGTACTGCAAATATGTACTGATAAAAATTAAGCTTTTTAAAAAAGCATAAAGAAACAATCTTAAAAAATAAAATTGGGCTCTGGTGACAACTATGGATTATATTTTCTACGAGTATTGTTTTCTTCAAAATAAATGGTGTGATTTCCCATGTTTAATTTTCACAAAGACAGACTCCTGCAGTACAGACAGTGGCTGTTGTGCCTTTCTTCTCTAAGTGTTTTGCAGGGCTCCTGGTGTCAGCCCTTTGGTCCTCTGCTCACATATCCATGGTAACAGCTTGGTTGCTGCTGAGCCCATTCAGCTCGACCCGTTGAGGGGCTGGAATACAGGGCCAAGGGGAAAAAGAAAAGAAAACACCTCATGTGGTGTTTTTAGAGCATTGTTTAGACACATTATATTTTCCAAGCATTTCCTGTTGCATGATGTTGCTTTTTGAGATTTCGAATGCTGGACATTTAAAAATCCTCCTTCTTCCTCAAAACAGATAATGGACCATCACTTCTCTTAAGAAAATTAGACCTTACCCACAAAGTAAATGCAATCCCCACATTTATACTCTCCCTGTGCACTGAGAAGATGGCTTTCAAACCAGTTGCAGGGATTCATTGAATATCTACCTATGGTACCTACCTACTATCCATCATCTATCTATCTATCTATCTATCTATCTATCTATCTATCTATCTATCATCTTACTTTCTAACCTTCCCTGTGTATATTTCCCTTACATAGACTGTGTGCCCCCAGCATAAAGGGTTAAGCCTTACTTATCTTTGTGTATTCATCTCCTTGCCCCAAACCTAACAATCTATTTATTGAATAACTACGTTAAGTTTCCACTCAGAGGTAGACTAGTGGACTAGGTAAGAGCTCACTGGCTGTGCAATAATGGGTACTTATTTTTTTGCTCTTTGCTCTATTTTCTTCATCTGCAAAATGAATGCAGTATGCCACTTAAATTGCAAGATTGTTGTGAGGGTGAAGGTGTCAATATATATGAAGTATAAAATGTACTTTAAGCTTATTGAACTATTTTACTACTAGCCAGGCTCTGTTCCTGGCTATGTTCTTATAGGCTCTGGAAATATGAGGTATGATGGATCAATATATTTAATGTTAGAAGTTTTTAAAAATTGATTACAGTAAAAGACACTTTGCCATTAATCCCCTGCTCACTTCAGACACACTTATCCCAACACTCTTGCCATTTTCAGAAATCATTCTGGAAGTCTTTTTCTGTTTCTTTGGGTGAGGTGTTGTGGGTGCCTCAATGTCCTGAACTGGTTCAAAACATTTCCCTTTCATGGTCATTTTATCTTTGGGGAAGAGCCAGGAATCACACAGTGCCAGACCTGGTGAGCCAGGTGGATGAAGAAGCACTGTAATGTTTTTTCCAGCCAGCCTTTCTTTTGGATGGCCCTTGGCAGCCCCATTTAGCACATTTTTGACCAGCTCTCATCAAGACTCGTATGAAAGAGGACTTCCAGAACTGCTTCAAGAAATGGCAAGAAGGATGGAATAACTGGTTCAAAGGTAGGGGGAGTATTTTGAGGGAGACAAATCGCAAAATGCCTCTTACTATAATAACATTTTTCAACATTCACCCATATATTTCAATCATACGTCATACAGTTATGAACAAAAACAGCAAGATTCACAAGTAGGGAAGAATGTATTGAAATAAACAGCAGATAACTGCAATATATCCTGGTTGTGATTAAAATTACAAAGACCATGAAACAGGACAATGTTATAGAGAATTTCTTGGGAATTTAGAAAGGATACTATAGCAATACTATTCTGAAGAAATGAAATCCGAGGTTATACAATATTTGAATTACCAAAAAACAGCTATAGAAACTCTGAATTGGAAACAAGTGTTATAAACACAAAAGATAGAAGAAGTTTGGATGTGTAGAGCTTGATAATAAAGACACTAAAAGTGGACATTTATTTGAATGAGTTATTGGAATATTGAAGGCTTTATCATATTTTTAGCATATTCAAGGTGATTCTTGCTGAATTCAAATATCTGGTTTATATTTGTATAATCAAATTCTGTGGTATATTACATTTTAAACTACTAGATTTTTTATTTCTGAATTTTGACCATATAAATAGATGTAGAAAAATAGTAACTTCCTGGGTAATTTTTAAAGGAAACATTGAGTAGTAGTTATTGAATGTTTTTAAAGATACTCTAACCTCATCAGTGGGGTTGGTTCCCAAGACTAACTCTCAGTGTAACTATTTGTATCATACAGATCATGAGACAATAACCTGTCCAAGAGCTCAAGAAGAGTAAGATCTGCTAGATGGATTGAACATAACCAACTTGTCTGTAAGAAGTGTATAAATCTGTCCCCTTGGGAAGTTTAGAATAACAATTACTATTTGACATTTATTTAGTTTGGTGTACACGTATATGCGGTTGCACACCTGCTGAGTAATGCCTCTGCAGACAGGCTCTGTGAAGCCCTTGATGCTGCCTGTGCTACCCAGGATGCACTGCTCACCTCCTGAATGCCCATCAAGGGCTGAAGGACAGGAGCACAAACCCTCTCCAGAGGCTGGCAAACTCGTTCTCTGGGCTGTCAAGAGGCAGGATGGCTGCGCATCAAGGGAGCTATTGTTTGTTCTCTGTTTCCTTCTTCTGTTGAGTTCAAAACTGATGAACCAAGGATAGGGCTCATCAATTTTAAAACAAAAAGGTTCTCTGGTAATTTTCTTCTCAGAGAGAAAATGCTTCTTGTGCCACCTCTGACGCAGTTTTGTGCCATGCAGGTCAGCAGTAAATTGCTGGGCCTGATGGGTGAGAATGGCCAACATGGTGGACTGGCCTCAGCAGAAGCCCTCAGCGGCAGACTCAGGAGAGCCAGTGAATCTCTCCAGTCTCTGATTAACAGTCAATGAGAGCTTTTCCTATCCAAACAAATAAATATATGTTCACAGCAACTGACACTGAGTCATCGGGGAGGTGTGTCAGGCAGGGATAGCTGCATGAGATCTGAAAGGGACAGAAGGAGGTGTAGTGAGGGCAGAGGTGGTGTCTAAGTTTGAGGAAATGGGAGGGTGCAGAGCCAGAAAGAGACTGCCACTTGGAAGGTAAAGCAAAAGTGTGCTGTTAACGGGTTGGGCAGGGTGTGTGTTTTGTTGTTTCCAGAGTATCAGTGACCTCCCAATCTATATGTGTAACTTAACGGATGACACTCTTTTTACACCTGGGACAATAAGAACAAAATAACAGAACAGTAGCAACAACAAGGCACAGACATTTGCAAGTCTTCATGAGAGCTGAAGTAGATAACATTGTAAAGTTGTCTTGTCCAGACTCAGCACTTGCAGTTATAATCATTGCTGTTGTTGATTTTGTTAGTCAAGGGCCTATGATGAGTCTCTGTTATTTGTTGAGTGTCACTAAGTTTTTGTTTCTGTGGTTTCTATTCTATTTTCTCTAATATGTTCATAACAAATTTGTAAACAAATTGCCAACTTCTCACTTTATGGGCATCGAGGTCTTGAGAACTGAAACTTATTCATCCAATCCATGCAGACAGGAGGTCAGAAGTAACACTGACATTAGCCCATGTCTAGAATCTACAGCTCTTTTTCCACAATGCTAAAATATTCAATGCACAAAATATGACAGTCTAACCTCCAGGAAGGCAGAAAATGGGAGATCCAATGAGTGAGAAAAGGGCAGCTCAAGGACAGAGGCTACAGCTGCATTTTCTGTTAATTCACACTTTTCCTTCTGTGGACACTATTTCTATCCTAAACATTGACTAAGCAGTTCCATTAGGATGCCAACAGTCACAGGGTTTCCAGCTTTACTTTTAGGACTTGAGTGATTTGAATTGTTCTCATAAATTGTGGGAAAATTCAAAGGTTAAGGATACTCCTTTATGTCATCTTTCACAGGTACAAACAATGATAGGGTATGCCAAAAGAAAGTTGAGAAAACAGCAGGCTTACATATTACTAATAGCCTAGCTCACAGTTTTAAAAGATAATTAATTTCTCCTAAGCAAATTTTGGGGGACTTATGGACACGGTTTCTATAATAAATACTGTTTGGTATTTAGTTTGGATATTCTTAGAAGATAAAACACTTCCAGCAATTGTTACACTATAAAAAGGTTCACGCTGTGTTATTCATGGTAGGGTTTTCCAGAACTAATGAGGAAGTGTGGACTTCCAGTTTGTTGTTCTGGGCAGCTGAGGGAAGAAACTCCAGTACAATGGGCAGGCACTCTGCCTTGGGCCGTTTCCTAATCAGGGCAGTTAGCATTGTACAAGCCTATGAGAAACAGCTTAAAATACCAATGTGGAACTTGCTGGAATAAAGAAAACAGTTGGCATGATTTCTATTGTTTTGTAACATCTCAATTTAAAGACAAACATTCTTTTTTTAGCCACCAGTATAACACCTAATGTAGTCTTGGTAGCCATTGCCTGCCGTTGTTTCAATTTTCCTCTTATGCATTAAACTAGGTAGTTTGCCACCTAAGGACACATACAACATGGATCACATGTTTTAATTGTCAGCCTAGAAATGGCAATGACTTTAGAAAAACAGAAATCCATTCAGAAGTTTATAGAGGGCTTTTTTTTTTTGGTACTGGAGATCGAACTCAGGATCTCCTGCTTGCCAGGCAGGAGCTATGCTGCTAAGTTAAATCTCCATCCATGGAGAGGGCTTTTAGCAAGAAGGAACAAGGAGGTGAGTCCCTGAGATCATAGGAACTTTCCAGGTAAGACAAGGAGATACACACTCCACACTTCAGTTAGAAATTTGAAAAGAGAGAGCTACCTCTCAAATATGTGAAGACGTTGGTTATACTTTTCATGGCTATGATTTAAAATTGTGGAGTAGGGAGAAACAAATATGTTTAAAAATTATTTAGAATTTTCCCCTGTTGTAAATGAAGACAAACTTAATCTCAAGTGCCTTTAACTAAAAAGATAATTTATGTTACTAAAAAACTTGAAGTTGGATAAACAAGTAAGGTCTCAGTTTGGTCACTTGCTTATTATGGATCCAAAGCTCAGGTGCACTAGTTGCCCCTTTGCTGAGGATAGAGCCCTACTTGAATGACATAGGGAAGGGGCCCTGGCAGCTTAAAAACAAAGGAAGGTCTACTATAGCCCACCCCTTGGCCACTCGTGTTAGTCAGATTCTTGTTACTGTAAGGAAATACCTGAGAATAATTAATCTAAAAGAGAAAGAGGTTATTCTGGCTCATTGTTTGGAGGTTCCAGCTCCAGTCTGAATGGTTCTTTTGCCTGAGGCAAGGGAGGTACATCCTGGTGGGCCAGGAACCGAGATTGTGATCTGAGAAGCTGTGGTTCCACAGTCACTGCATGGCTTACTCCCAGGGACCTACAGGTCCTTACTGCCAATGACCCATGTATCTCTGAGCACATGCCACTTCTTAGAGGTCCACAGTGTCACTACCCTGGGAACTCAGTCTTTAACACTTGGACCTTCCAGGAATACTCAGTTGCCCAGGGTGGCCTTCAATTTGAGATCTTCCTGCCTCCGGCTCTCACTGTGCTGGGATTACAGATGTGGACCACTGTACTTTGCTGAAACCAAGTGAGTAAGAGCTTGTCTTGAAAGAAAAAACACAACAGGCTAGGGCTGAAGCTCAGTGTGAAGTCCCTGGGTTCAATCTCCAGTACTGTACTATAAAAGCAAAATATTTTTATGTGTGGTTATTAATCTTAATTTATGTTTTCTCTGCTGGTACACTGCCAGCTGTGCTTCCCGAGGGCCAAGATCCACACCAGACAGCTCTCCTCCTGTGGGTTCTGCAGGAGGCACAGGGTCTCATCGTAGTAATCAATACACCCTCATTCAGCATCACTTACAGTGTTCCATTGCCCCTATGAAAGCCTAACCAGTACGGTGAGATTTTTCTGTGTATTGTTCACAGGTGCCAGTCCAGTAGAAAATGTTTTAAGTTTCCTTTGAGTCTCAAGATTCCTTCCCATTGGACCAACTTTGGCTATCTCTGAGGCCAGATGGAGAGAACTGCACCTACTTCCAGGCTTGGTGCATTTGTCCACAATCAGTGTGGTCTAGCAACTGCAAAGATTGGATTGGCCAATTCTGACTCACAGGCTTCGTTTCTAACAAAGTGTTTGCACTGAGTGATGTGGGGTGGATTTCCAGGAGTTAAAGGCACACATGCATGGGCATGCGCATACACACATGCACAGGCAATAAAGTGTTCATGGGAGGCTGCTGCTAACAGTGAATATCTGGAGGCCTGGAAAGTGTGGACATACTTTGTAGCAATGGAGAGCATTGTTGAGTGCTTTCCAAGAAAGGGACCTATGAGACTTTAATCCCAGGAGAAACAGTTCATTTTATTTTAATTTCTCCCTCTTAGCATTGTGGCTGTACACATAGTGGTTGCTCAAAAAATCATTGTTTTGTTGAATAATAGAATCCCTGCTTTGGAAAGAGGGTCAGCTATTGTGTGGACAAGACAGATGGGAAGTAATTAATTGATTACTTGATTAAGTAGATTGAAGAACCTGCCTGAAGAGGGTAAAGGCAAAGGGAAGGACATGAAGTTGGAATTCTGGGATGCACCACTATTTAAGGGCAAAGGAAGAAGGGACAATAAAGGAAACTGAGAACAGCAGCAAAATGTATGGCTTCAACAAACTAGTATATGGGTTCAAAAATGTGATTGCAGCTGCTTCAGCAGTATTTGAATCCATTCAGAGTAATACATGGTTCTCAACAAAATATGTGAAGTGGACTTATATTTTTTCATAGTATTTCTTCTTATATCTATGAACATTCAGCAAGCAGTGAGTTCCAGGTTGCAAAAACAGGATAAAAAAAACCCCAGGATATATTTTGTACATGTCAATGCACCTCATGTACAATTTTACAAAAACAAGTGTTACAAAAGTTTTAGAAAGGAAAAACATAAATTAAGATTAATAACCACACACAAAAGTATTTTGGTTTTATAGTATGGTACTGAGGATTGAACCCAGGAACTTCACACTGAGCTTCATCCCTAGCCTGTTTTATTTTTTTTCTTTCAAGACAAGCTCTCAGTCAGTTGCTCAGGGTGCCCTCCAATTTGGGATCTTCCTGCCTCTGCCTCTCACTGTGCTGGGATTCCAGATGTGCACCGCTGTACCTTGCTGAAAGCACATTATTTTATTAGCAAACAAAATAAGAGTAAAGCCAGAAACTGAGTAGAAAGTGATTCATTTTTAAGGAAAAAGAATACATGAAGATTCTGACGATTTATTTAAGTATATGATGGGGTGCCCATATCAGCCCAGTTTCTAGTGGGTGCTGTACCAGTGTGAGTCTCTCTGTGTCATTCATCAGTAACCTCTCGATGTCTCTGAACAAGAGACATATTTGTAAATGAGTTTGCCACTCCCTCAGTTACTTCTGACTTTTAGAATGGTTCTTTGCATGTCAGGTTCAGAGTGCTCCCTTCAGCCAGCCACCTCAGGCAGCTCCTCGGGTCAGGCGGGCTGTGTGGTTCAGATTGCAGGTTCTCAGGAAGGAGGCGGGAAGCAGTCCAACGTCTTATGTCATCCATTTCTTGTGACTACAGTCGACAACTTTCTCATGTCCTAACTCTATAATTTTAGACAGTGGAAAACAAATCATGCCCTGTTTGGCCCAGGACTTTCAACATTCAAGTTGGTACATGTCAGGTGTCAGTTATAAAGCTCAGAGCACAGACAGATTTTAGTGATGTGCTGTTCTCAGAAAATAAGTCTGTGTGCTTAACATGTATTTTAAATTCCGGCAGGAAGACAATGCCACCTCGATGACAGCAGCACTCATCCATCTTGCGTTCCTTCTGCCTGAGGTATTACTCTGTGACCAACTCTTAGGGTCTTCCTTTTCTTTTCTTTAGGAAATTTTTGTTTTTAAAAAAGCCAATCTTAAAGAAAAGGTATAGTGTTAGAAAGTGTTTATGTCCTGGGATGGGGTAGTGAGTTATTTCCATGTGAGTAATGTCAAAGGACTTACAAGGACTGTTAGATTCTTTACATAAATTCAGTGGAATTTCTTTAATTTAAAAATTTTATGGAAAATTGCATAGAATCATAGTATACAACATGATGGTTAAAAATATATATGCCTTGAGGAATGGATAAATTAAATTGGTTCGCATATGCATTACTTCATGTATTTATGTTTGTGTGTGTGTGGTGAGAACATTTAAGATTTACCCTCAGGAATTCTCAAGTATATGGTATATTGTTAGTAACTCTAGTCCCGGTACTATAGATAGATCCCTGGAACTCCTTTCCTATATCCAACTGAAATTTCTATCCATTGGGCAACATCGTTCCTTTCCTTCCCAGGCCCTGGCAACACTGGTACTCATTGCTTCTATGTTTTCAACCTTTTCAGCCCCACACATTTCTGAGCTCAGGATACAGGGTCACCCTGTCCTACAGGATCACCCTGGTTGTAGCCAGTGACTGTTAGATTGTTTTTAATGCACACATGAAAAGAAAAAGTTCAAAAAGACAAAGTTCAAAAAGGTAAACAAAGGTCATAAAACAAAAGCAGTAAGGAGAAACTCAAACATTCATCTAAATGATTTTTGAGATAAAAAAGTAGTTAAAATATAAATATAGACTTTGGGAAAAAATAATAAGAACCCTACATTCTAATATAAACCTAAATGTGATTCTATGATTAGACAATAGCACATAAATGAAGATTGCAACTCAGAATGACCCAGAAAAATTAGAAAATCCCTTGACACACAAAAATGGAAAGGAAGGGGAAAAGAAACAAGGCAGAAGTTAAAATAAGGGAATTAGGAAACAAGAAAATGTACTATGACTTGCAAAAGAAACATCAATTGACTTTTTTTAAAAACCAAGAAAGTTGATAGTAGCCATTGTTTCTGCAGTGAGATGGAACAAATGCTGGCGGGGGTGTGGGGAAAAAGGAACCCTTCTCCACTGCTGGTGGGAGTGCAGACTGGTCCAACCGCCGTGGAAATCAGTGTGGATCTCTAAGCGTCAAAAAACTAGGATTAGAGGACCCATTTGATCCAGGTATTCCCCTGCTGGGGAGTGATGGCCTCCCGTTCATTTCACCAATGCTTCCCCACTCTTCCCTTCTTCAGTAAGCTCTTAATCTGCATCAGGCTACAAGGTGAAATCATAATTTCTCTCTTGCAAACAGGTTCAATGCCTTGGTTACTGTCTGCCTTAGTCTATTTTCTGTCACCAGAGTGGAATGTCTGAAGCTTAGTAAAATTACTTATTTTTTATGGACTCCCTTGACTTTTTTTTTATTAGTACATCTTTGCAGCACATAATGTTTCTCTTCTTTGTGTGGAGTTCACCAAACAAGGAAACAAACAAAAAAGGAATTAAGACATGTCACATGCAAGTAACTGAATTTTTAAAAAGTTTATGTAGCTCCTTGATCTGGAGGTTCATGGGCAGGGCACTGGCACCACCTTGGTTCTGGTGAAGCCGCACAGCACCGGGCATCACATCACAAGTCGGGAGCTAAAGGGGTTGGGGAGCAGCCAGCCTGGTTCCTTTCCTTCTGTTATAGCAGCCATCCCCCGAGAACCAACTCAAAGTGTTCACAAGAAACAGGTCAGATCCTCCCGCTGTCCCGGCTGGCTCGGGGACTGAAGGGACCTCACCCCAAACTTCCACACTCCTTCCCCCCACCTCCCTGGAGAACACGCTTCCAACATGTCAGTCTTGGGACAAACCTCACCCAGCCGAAGTACTCTCCATCCTGCACGCTAACCGCCGATAGCACGGCTTCAAAAAGGCTAACTGCCTGCCTACGCCGTACTTGTACCTCATGGCTCAACACAACAAAAGTCTAATGAATTTCACTTTAAATTGTTGACCAGAAGCCCACCAACCCCTTCTGACACTCCCATTCGACGTCCCATTATCTGAGCTAACCAACGCCCACCCGTGACATTCTTGTCTTGAGATTCTCTGCCACCTCTTGCAAGCCTCATGGAAGTTGATGCAATTCTGTAATTCATGGGTTAATTAGGAGCAGGTATCAGAGCCTCTTCTTTTACTCACCTAAAAATATAAAAAGTTGGCTATTTATGTGTGTAGTGCTGGATTCTTCTTGTTCCTCTCACTTCAGTGTCACATCCACACAAAATGCATCTAGTACTTCATCATGCTTGTTCAATGGGGAACCCAGGGGAGCATTTCTGTCCCCCTAGATTTTGTCCCTCTGCCTTCTCTGGACTCCCCTACCCAGCTCCATTTGAACTCAAGGCCTCCCCTTTCCTGACTGGTTCATTGTGGCTGATAAACTCAGGTTCTCAGAATAGCCCTCAAGTCTGAGTTGTGAAAACAACCACAATCACAACAGAAGCAACCGAGCTTTGCCAACTCACCCATCTAACTTTTCTGTTTTCTTTTCAGTAGAAGTACAAGCAACTGTCTCCACTCCTTATTTCATTCCTTCAAAAGGGAATGGGAGTTTATTTTTGTCTTCTTAAAAGGTATAATTCTAATAAGGCAGTATATGACGGTGATATGAAATTCAAACAGTGTGAAATGTAAATATCCTTACTGATTCCCCAATACACAGGTTTCTCCTTTGTGAAGTGACTTCTTTCTCTTTGTTTGTTTTGTAAAAACTAAGGCATACTTTGTTTTCCCACTGAACAGTTTGCCAACGCGGTCTTTCTGTAAGGAGCTCTTTGACACACAGGTGTGTTTCAATCTTTTAACCCCTCATTGTTTGCTGTCACCTCAGTATATTTACACAGTTCTCCACCATGAAGATGTAGGAGGCTGGAAATCTGCTAATACAGAGAACAGTGCTCTGAAAAATCATTGTAGTTATATTTTATGGCACATTTGTAGGATAAACTTCTAAAATGGAATTATCAAGTTTGAGAATATTTTTATTAATGATTTTGACAGACATTGTGAAGCTACATTGTAGGGCTGTACCTACTTATGTCTTTGCTCCACTGTATGAGTATGAGGTGGTCCAGGCCTCTCCAACAGCGTAGTAAGGGAATCTGCTTTTAGCCAAATGAATTCATTGAAAACTCCATATCCTCATTTAAATCCATTGTGTTGTGGGTGGAGTTTATCATATCTTCAGATTTTAAAAGACATCCATTTCCTTCATTTTTTTCTCTCTCTCTGAATTCACAACCTTACCCATTTTTTTCTATTTAGTTGTTGAAAAATTTTTCTTGATTTGGAGAGGCAGTGCATATGTTAAAAATTAGCATATAAGCTAATTTTAGCAAATTTTTATTAAGTTTTTCTTTTTTTATTTTTCTCACCATTAAAAGCCAAATTTACAATTTTTTAAAGCAGATGATGAGCCTTGCTTACAAAAGTTTTCACTATTCTTATAACATCTTCCCTAATCAAGACTGTAAGTGAACTTGGCAATGTTCCTCTTTCTTATTGTTATATTTTAATTTTCACTTTTAAACTATTAGCCCTTCACAAACTTCTTGTGTAAGGATTGACAGCAACTCATCTAGTTTACTTTCCTGTGCCTGGCTTCTTGGTCATATTGACTGTTTGTGGTTACTACTAATATAGCCTGTGGTTTTATAATTTTTTTCTTATATGATTTTAGTCTTTACTGGTTGTTCTTCTACTTCAGATTTTCCCAGTATTATTGAAAGTTTATTTTTTTCTACATAGACTTTAGAACCAATTTGTAAAGGCTCAATGAAAAATTCTGGAGTAAAATTATTAGGATGAAGTTTAATGTATAAATTATCTTAGGGAGGACAGAGTTAATGATGAGACATTTCATCAAAGTACTGTACAAACACAAGAATTTAATTTTCCTTTTATAACTTGGGTAGTAATATATATTTTATGAATATAGACTTTATAGGATTTTTATAGTATTTTGATACTATCTGGAGTTTTCTAAAATACTATTTTTAGGTATTTATTATTCCAATTGTTTCACCAAAGAATGGCTTTGTCCCCACCATTTCAGGGCACTGAAATGTTATTGCTGAGATAACCAATCCCCTTGCTATGGCGGAACCTGGTAGCTGTTTCCTATTTTCTTTATTTCCAGTTCAGCAGCATTTTTCCCTCTACCCACTCTACCTGGCTTGACAGTCTTTCTTCTCTTGGCTTTTTTTGACATCATATCCTCTTGGTTTACATTTGTTCTGTTTATTTTTTTTTAAATATTTGCCTCAGCAGGGACTTTTGGTCTATCTGCTTTGCAGCCTTTTCCTCCTTAAGTAACATTTTTAAAAAGAAAAATTAATTTTTTAACTAATACTTGAAAACATAACAATTGTACATATCGATAGGGTAATGTGTACACAATGTATATAATATTTAAGTTAGGTTCAGCATATCTCTCTTCTCACATCTATCATTTCTTTATGGTGAGAACTTTAAAAATCATTTCTTTTAGCTTTTTGAAAGATAGGTAGCACATTATTGTTATCTACATTACCCTATTGTGCAAGAACACACCAGAACCTCTTACTGCCACGTGCAACTTGGTTCCCTTGTTCAGCATTTCCCCATTCCTACCTTCACTCCCTGGCCTCTGACTTTCAAGCCCTGTAGTGTCCTTGAGTCTTTTTCTTTCTTGGGCCTCTAACTTTCAAGCCCTGTAGTGTCCTTGAGTCTTTTTCTCTGGCTACACTTTCCCTAGGAGACTTCATTCTGTCTGCCACATTTCAAGTTATGTGTTGTATTTAGGATAATCATTAGAACTTTTCAGATACTTAAAACTAAATTTGGGCCTGAAGAAAAAATGGTGACTATACACTTCCAAAGGAAGTGCATACGTTCTTTAAAGATTTCTCAAGTGGACTTCAGGCACAGCTCAGTTGTAGGGCGCTTGCCTCACACATGAAAGCCTTGGTTTTGATCTCTGTCATTGCAAAAAATGCTCAAAGAAACAAACAAAAAATTCAGAAGGAATGCCTGACTTCTTCATACAAATTATGCGAGCCACCATTTTCCCATTTGGGATAATATACTGGAAAAATGCTGAAAAACTTGACTTTTTCTCCAACAAAAGCCAGAAATAGCACAATTTCTCCTCCGATTGCCCAACAAACAAGTCTATATTCATTAGCAAGGATTATGGACAATTTACAACATTTCTTTCCTCTTAACCAAGGAAAGATGGAACTGCACCTATTAAATACAAGAGAAATGCGTAAACTCAGGAGGAAGCTATGAGCACATAGTAATCTGACTTCCTGAAACACACACAAGAGGATTGATTGCCTGGGTTTGATGGGCTGGACCCTGGACTTCAAGACCTGTGTCGAGGACAACTGATAGTTTTGCGTCTGGTACTACTTAGGTTGCCGTTGGGAGATGGTGCTGCTCTGGGTTCCAGATGCTGCTATCTGCACGGAGTCATCACATTTCAATTCAGTAACCATTCTGCAGCAAAGACAGCAGGCAACACGGCCTAGCCCCACCGCAGATTGTATCCTCTATGAGGACCACCCCATCAGACAGCTCAGGGAGAGTGAAGACATGGGCGTTGTGAATGAAGGCCCTGTGGCTCACCCTTCTGTTGCGGACCCAGAGGGACACTGAGACTCTCCGGGAGCAGCGCGGTCCTATCTGCGAGATTCTGGGATGAGCCGGCCTGACACTTGCAGTTAAGCCCTGCATTTTTCTTTGGAAAAGAAACAGTTTCACAGAACATCACCATCCGACTAGCCCACTCTGTGACCGAGATGAATCCAGACAAAAGCAAACCTACTGAAGTCACATCTGAACACAGACAGAACCAAAATAGTAAGGACTGCCCTCTGCCGGCGAATAGGGGAGTCAGCGGTTCCTCCTACCCGCCCTCTCTCCTCCGGGTAATAGTATGCATTTTAATTAACAAAGTTGAATAATCAAAGAGACTCTGGACAGCATGGGGTCGAGCTAAGCGCTGCCTTGTATCTCCTCAAACTTTCCCCCACAGGACCTCACACAAACCCCAGCTCTTTAACACTGAGTTTGAAGGGTACAGAGTTTTTAAATTAATACAATTTGGAACCATAGAATTAGAAATTATTAACGTGTCTAGTTGAGTACCGCCTTAGTAAGAAAAGTGACAGCAGTCATCTAGGGTTTGACAGAAGTAAGTAAGGGAAAGGGTATCATTTGAAATGGAGCTAGACATAATCGAATGCTGATCCCACTTCCCATTGGCTCAGTAAATTAAATATAGCAGAATCCTAAGTGGCACAAAGCAGAGAGATGAGCTCAAGATTTTAGTCTTAATTTTCAATATGCATCGATTTCTATCTAATCATTCACTGCTCTATGGTACCTATATTGGCACTTAATAGTGTTATGTAATTTTTTCTGTGTTGATTTCTTTCTTTTTATGAACTATATATCAATTAATGGAAGTCCAGTACCTTGTTATATGTTCTCTTTACCCTGTTTTTTATCTGTGGTGCATTGGTTTCCTTTAGAATTCTTTTGAATTATGTTACATTTAACAAATCAGTATTCTTAAATGTAACAAAGAGAAAATAGATTCACAAGAGTACCAAATGATCAAACTGAAAAAGGAAAGTAAGGTTGTTCAGTAAAATAATTGAAAAGTATAAATAACAGGCAGGGAGAGTTCTCTATAGTTGAACAAACCGAAGGCCATGCTACCAGTAGGACTGTGTCTTCACACAAATGAAAGTCAAGCAAGTCAAAAGAATATTCAGAAGCCTGGGACCACCATGAGACAAGTGGATTACCTCTTTCCATTACCAATTTTTAGGACTAGTGAGTGATCATTATTTGGATTTGACTCTTGCTTGGTTAATAAGACACCTCTCTTCCACACGAATGCTGGTTCAATTAATCTCTACCAGTTGGAAAAGCTTGTCTTTTCTGGAGAAAGACTTGGGCACTTCAGCTCTGTAAACCTTTGCTATGGGCACTTGGACACAAGGGCAGATGAATGAAGGAACGAAATATCTGTGTGAATATTGGTAATTCACCAAGCACAAACAGGAGATTAAAGTGACTTTGTTTTCTTTCTACTTTTTTTCCCCCAGAGGAAATGCCTTTGTTTATAAAATTCTCAAGAGTTTCTTTTCAGACCTGATTGTTATTTTAAATGTTATGTGTGAGATAAAAATAATATAGTTGAGAAATAGAAGTTGTGTCTTAGGGCCACATTGTTGGGTTTAATTCTACAAATATCTAATACAGTTCCATTCTTCTCTAAGTTGCTTCTGGCAAACACTGGAGCAATATTTGCCCCATCAGTTTTTAACAGGGTCATGGTACACTCTGCTTGTTTTTCACTAGATTTCTCTCCAAAACTGAAAAATGCATTCAGTTGACATACATGTCTATACATAATTTTCTCTATTTATATGCTTTAATGTAGCACCAACAATAATTCTAAATTTGTGTCAACCCTGTCTAAACACAAGAATAACTTTAGCATTGGCTTGCTCTTGGCTCAACAAATATTTATCAGGAATATGTTTTGAATGCAAAAGTAAGGGCAAACTTGTATGCTCCATAGATGAATGGAGACTTAACTGTATGTATTTTAGCAATGAAGTAAAGTAATGGCATATGTGTTAACATCCTGATCATACAGATAATGTTTTAGAGAGGACTGGGCTGGAGATTAGGTGACATAAATGAGTCTCTAAACTGAGAAAAGAGTCCAGAGATATTGATAATTTAAAAATAGCACAGAGATTGGTAGTGAGTTGGTTTTGAAGATGCTTGGTAACTGGTTGGTTTGAAGACACAAAGAAAGAGTCAAGAAGAAAGAGTCAAGCACGATTTCTGGTTATGTAGTTCAGATGACACCGTGGGATGTGAGGACATGAAGTAGAGAACACAACACAACCAGGCTTGGGTGAGAAAGAGATGTTCCAGCTTCAGATACGTTGGCCTTGAAGAGCTTCTTGGAATTTGAACCCTGGTAGAAATATGCAAGCTGTGTGCATATGGGGAAGATATGGGTTTGAAAATGAACTTGGGGGTCATCTGTGTTCAGGAAAAAATGTAAAGTTCTGCAAAACATAAAAATGTGGGTTTCTGTGCTTTCTGACCTTTTCCTCTCTTGGTTCTATTTCACGTCTTACCTAAGAAGACTTCAATAGTTTTCCCTCATATAGATACATGGAGAACTTGTAATGACATTGAGAAGTCCTTAATTCAAAATTTATAGTTTTTTCAGTGTCCCGATGGACCACTGCCTCTAGGCTTCAAACACATTTATTTGTTTGATAAGTCTCCTTTGTTTCTCCTTTAATTTATAAATTCAAGGGAACCAACTACAGTTTTACTGGGATAGTCAGAGGCAAAACGCAGTGTCTTATCATAGCCAAAGTCAGTATGGAAGGGCGACATTCTGAAATAAACTCTTGTTTTGTTAATCAAGAGTTCTACAGTTGTGTAGCATTGTGTTTTATTTCCTAAAAATCGCTATAAAATTTAAGGCTTTCCATGATCTTAGAACCCACTACAATGAACACTGACATAATGCTAAAGAATTAGGACTTCCAGTTCATTTTAATATGAATTTTGAAATGGGAACAAGAGCAGGTTACATCGCTCATAAGTAAATTTGTTACAAGGTCAGTCTCCTTCAGATACTAAAAGAATGGACATTCATTTAATAAATTTGTCAATATGCATGTAAAACTAGTTGAGAGTTTAAAAAGGAAACAGTATATTCGTGTTGGATTTTTGTATTAATTTATTTCAAAATACTTCAAAATAATTTCTGTTAGTATTAATGGACACCGAAGGAATACATTATGTAATATTTCTGCTTTTGTAAACATTTGTATGTCTCACAAAATCACTTCATGTCTAGAGCTATAAATCTGTTTCATTTTTACTGCTCTAATGGAGAAAAATTGCTAGGAAACATCTGGTCTCTCTGAAGAAGCACAATTCCATAGAAAATCTCAATTGACTTATTTCATAACTATTTATTTTAAAAAAGGGAACTGCCATAATCACTGGGAAGTTATGCAGCTTTCATTTTCAGCATGTCTTAAAATTCTTTGTTCAATGTTCACTGATAGCCAAATTGAAGTGGAAGTCAGGTTTCCAAATTGTGAAGGGGTAAAGAAGCTTTCTATTCCAAGGTGATTTAAGAGCCAAGATTTTAAGGTTCATAGAAATAGTTGAAGAAAACGTTGGTTATTTGGCATCTGTAGAACGTTCTGGTTTTTTTCTTCCTCAAGTTTGAATTTTATTTTATTTTTTATTAGTGTATGTTTGCAATATATCATAGTTATATTTGTTTGGCGGAACAGGTTCACAGGTAGCGTATCTTGATAATTTGTGACCACCTTCTTGGGTTAAGAATTAGCATTTGAATTCATGTCTTTCTCTGAACTTTGCTGCCCTCTAGTGACATTTTACCCTCTTTAAATCTATTTTATAGTTAATATAATTATTGCTCAAATTAAATATTCATAGGCAGCCAATATTTAAAGATTTCCAATATATATTTAAGCCACTAACTTTGTCTTAAGATTAATACCACTGGTCCCAAAGAATAAACTGGTTGTATTATTGTAACTGATGAAATAGTTGAAGAGAGAAATAACATTCCAAGTTATAAGAATAATATCGGTGGAAGTATGATTTGGCATACTTTTTAAGGGTGGAAAAAAGACAACAATACTTAATGGAGCCATATAAATGTTCACATCATTAAGCCAACTGATGTCATACAGGATACAATTACACTTGGGAAAATAACTAAAATAAATGTAATTATTTTTATACAGTTGCTAAAAAATTCAATATAAATTAATAACCCAAAATTAGGAATGCATCACATCATTTACAGCTGAAAAATTCTCATAAAATATGTGTGTTTGTGTGTATAAAATCGTGTACAATCATGTTGTCATTAAAATAGAAAATATACTGATTATGAATCACATAATGTTTTCAACCATATTATATATACAATGTATCAGTATAAAATGAGGTGCTTAGTATGTAAAAATGTAAAACAGCAAAATACAGAAAGCGGTTTTACCACTGGTGGATGAAAAATGAATTGGTACCTCTGTGTGTTTATTGATTTATTTCTAATATTTGGATGAACAATTTTATGTAAAAATAAATTAAAGGAAGTGGCTGGTGCATGCATGAAGGGCTTTGGTGAAATACTGTCAGGCATTCCTTTCCTTTAGCCTTGCTGGATCTCAGCTGAGGCTTATAGATTTGGAGTGCTTGGCTGAAGAGCCACCTGCCTATTATGAAAAATTCATGGTGTCAGACAAGATTTCAATCATTACTAGTTTTCTAAAGGTGAAAAATAAAAATCTCACCTCTTTTTACATGAATGCTCTGAATGGTGACATCTAGGATGTGATCTCTTCAATGATTTGGTGAAGGGGGAAGGAATATCTTGGATATAACACCTTAGAATTTAAAATGTTTAATTTCAATCTGATCTTCTATCAAAATGTCCCTAACCGTGTAAGTTCAGAGACTGTTCTTGAATTTGAACCACCATGCTCTTCCCATTCTTTCAAAGCCCTGTGTAAGGACAGCTGCAATGGTCTTACTCTTCTGTTTGGTTTTTGAAACTGACACGTTAGCTATTCCAGTTTTGCCCATAGGGTGCATTTCCTAAAGTTTTGCCTCGTTTTTCCATGTGCATCCCTTTGCCCTTTGTTTTGGAGATTTGCTCTCTCAGGCCTTAAGGGTCTCTCTACGTAGTCACCTCTGTAATCATCTGTCCAACTGGAAGGACTTCAACTTTCCTTCTCCAATTCCAATGATCTGCATTCAATTGTTTAGCTGTTCCATTGTCCTACCTGTACTCTCTTAACTCGGGAAGCCTGAGGTTCAAGCCCCAAGGGGGACTTAGCCAGACTCTGTCTCAAAATAAAAAATAAAAGGGTATGGGATGTAGCTCAGTGAGAAGGCCCTGTGTTCGACCTCAAGTAAATGAGAAAAGAAGCAACAACAAAAGAACCAAAACTACAGCGAAATCCCACCAGTGTAAGAGTAAGTTCCTCTCAGACAGGATGGAAGCATGGTGCAGATCACTGAATTCTAAAGACAAAGAAGCTGAAGCTATCCTGAACAAGTGAATCCACTTGACCAAGCTCACACATATGAGTGGTGGATGAGGATTAGGAATCATGTTTTCTGACTGCTAGCCTGTTCCTTATGCCTCCTGTCAAACCAAGCTCTGTCTATCCTGCTATTTACTTCTCTCCTATATGATTGCTTTCAAAATTCCCTTTAGTGATCAATAAAATGACATCATGGAGTAATTTTTAATTTCTCCTTTACTTTAAAATTTGATCATTTTGTTCTTTTCCATATTTTCCTATTTCTGTTTCTAAAATTTTTAATCAAAGCAGTTTATGACTCTGGTTTACAGTCAAGGAATTCTACAAGACTTATAACCAAAAATAATAGACTATTTTTACATTTTTTTTCCATCTTTGAGATCTGTTGCAAAAGAATATATTTGAACTTTTTTCACATATTTTTGCTATACTCCACTTCCAAGTCTCTAAATATCAGACATATACTTTATTTTATGATTTCCATTTTTTACATAATAATCCTTAGCTTTCTTCCTTAGAAGATAAGAATTCATTACTCTAAAATATTAAGCTTCCCTTCTAATCTTTACCCTACCTTCTTAATGTAATTATTTTGGTTTTGGATTACATAAATATTCAACATTTTCACTATTATGTTTATAAAAATGCTATTATCTCTTGAGTCACATTAGTGTGCTATGACTGCATATTTTTTCTCGTGTAACATTTGATTTTCTCAGGAATTAGTAATTGCTTTGTTTTTCTTTACGAAGCCCTTTATATACTTATCATCATTTCACCTGCAAACTCCAGGAGAGAAATTTGATTCCTTCCTTACACATTAAACGTATCAGATGATTTCTCAGCTTTGCTCTATTCTTAGATATTTTCTTCCTGGAATCCTTTTGTGCAACTCTGATGTAGACCTATCACTGTCTAGACTGCGGCACTGTGTCATCCTGGGCTTTCTGTTCACTCTTGCTGTGAGAGAGTCATTCTTTCCTCTTTACACCTAGGAAATGAACCCCACGTTTCCTGCTGCTTGTTTATTCTTTCATTTTAGAGACATCATCTTGCAGTTTCTTGAGACTTGATTATCGAAGATAATTACCTTTCTCTCGTTCTCTGTCTTCATTTTAGCACTTACATATATGAAAAGTGAGAAAGTTTGATTCCATCTTCTCACTTGGTCACTAGCTTTTCTGAGTCCAAGAGTGCTAACTGAAAGACAGTCTTACGGAAGATCGAAAGCATGAGTGCATTTTCTCTCAGCTTCCAATTTTGCTGATGAGAAACCTGCTACCATCCTGAGTGGCACTGTTCCCTGTTTCTCAGTTCTCTGCAGTTTTACAGTGCTGTGCTTTGGTGTGAATCTTTTCAGCCACAATAGAAGACACTAATCAGCCTTTTTATCTTGAAATCCAGACATTTCAGCTCAGAAAGTTCTGTACTTTTAAAAATTTCTTTCACTTATTTCATTTTCTCTTTTGTTTATGTCTAGGACTTTATTTGACTGCTTTTACTTGAGAGATGAACCTTTAAATTTTTATTGTTTATAGGCTATTTTCCATTTTTGCCTTTGGGTTATTCCTTCTGTGTCCAGTCCCGCGGGTAAGTCAACGGAGACCCTAGAGGGGGAGTGAGAATGACAAAGGACAGGGGACATGAGAGATGGAGACAAGACAGGTTTCTGATCAAGTCTCGTTTATTGCAGAAGCTGCTACAGCATATATACCGTAGGGCTAGAGGGAAGGAGCAAGGGGAGGGTACTGGGGCTACTTCCTTGTTGCCGGGTAGACTTGCAGCAGGCCCAGACATGCCCGTAAAAGGCACTCAAGAGTTCTAGCAGGGCGGGGGCAAGGACCCCACACTTCTGGAAGATCTTATCTTTATATTACAACTTTTCCTATTTACCTTTATTGGGTTACTGCATTATCACTTTTTGAGAGCTTTTTATGTGAACATGCTTTTCATTCCAACATGATAGTCTCAATGCTTGAATTTTATTGATCTGTTTTATCTAATTAATTAAGACTTGATTATACAGGTTATAAAATGTGTTTTCTTTTTCCTGCTTTGCTTCTGTTTTTCTACATTGCTTGTTCTCCTTGTTTGGCTCTATATTTCTAATTAATGGGATGGTTTATCTTACCTGTGGCTGTTGGATATTTAAAACTAGATCTCTACACATAGCTTAAGTGACATTGAGTTGGGTTGTGAACTTGATTGTCTTAAAGTCTGTCACGAGACTAGTAAAGCACACTTCTTGGTTTGACTGGGTGAGTCATGGAGCCATAACTGTGAGTACTATCTTTGGTCCCTGGGCCCTTGCTCTGGGATGCTGGTGTCCTGCTCTGGTTCCTGGTTGTCATTATATTAAAAGCTTTGTTCCACCAGGCCCTTCCACTCTGATGTTTCTAGTTTGGAGTCAGCCTCCAATGGACTGAACCCCCTGAAATCATGAGCCAAATAAGCCTTTCCACCTTTGATTGTGTGTTGGATTTTTGGTCCCTTCAACAAAAAAGCTAGCTAATATATATTAGAAGTATTGTACGCAATTTCAGGGCTTGTTGACTAATAAACTTTTATGTAGGGAATTTAGGTAGGAACTCAGTTGATTTATCAGAGATACTCCCCCCCAACCCCCGCCTCTTTCCACCTGAGGGAAGCCTAGCAGCTAATGTCGTGCAAAGTGAGGAGAGCATGATGTGGATCTCACTGTTTGATATGGAGATCTTCATGGGATTTTCCTGATTTCAGTATGGCATTTGGCAACTCTGGGTTCCAAGCATGGAGATAAATCTCATCCTTTCGTTGAGTGGAGACAACATAAGACCTGACCTAGCCTCAGACAGAATTTGAGGTCTAAATGTTGTCTGAATGCTTCTTAGGGAAAGTTTCAGCCAGTCTTTCTGCTAGGTATCCATCCTCTACCCAAGCATCAGAAAACCCTGAGGCATCTCATTTGCAGGTCTTGGATTTCAGAACATGAATTGACAAGTGTGTGGACTCCCCATTCTTGTACTTTGCAGATGCACTGTCTTTCTTTTTTCTCTGGCCTTCATTTTCTGCTATATAGTGTCTTATCTTTTTTAAAAATCTCAATTCTTTTTGTTACTCCTGCTTATAAGTTTTCTTTTGTGTTTTTGTCCATTTAAAAATCTCTTTGTGGAATTTTAAAAACATTTTATCAATGTTGATCATTTTTATAAAATATTGGCTTTCAATGTTATTTTCATACATTTTTATAACATTTTGACCATATCTTCCCCCATTATCCTACCTTACATCTGTCTCCTCCAGCCTAATATTCTAATAATAACAGTCTTATCTTTGTTTAACATTGGTCTTATATTTATGGAGTTTTTCTGGGATTATGAGAAGTAATTTGCCAAAATTAATTCCTCCCTTTTCTCTCTCATTTCCATTGACGTGGACCATTAGTAATTTAATGCCAGGATAATTAAATCAGTTTCTAACTAAGTAGTTTTCTTCCTTCAAGTTCTCTTTCCCCAACTAACCTGTCCTGTTAAAAGCCATCAGGGGAAACAATGCTAAGATACCACCTTCATTCATTTGGTTATTTACCTGCTCAAAAACCTCTAGACATTTTCAGATGTTTAAAAGATATATTTCCAACCTATCCATCACCACCCCGATTTCCAGTCTTATCTTTTAGTCTGCTTCACTGTGAACATCTTTCTCTGGGAACTGCCCTGACTTGTCATGGGAATGTGTATATCTGTCCTCTCATTGCTCTTGATGTTTCCTGTTCATGGACATTTAGCCATTCTTCTCACCTCTTCCAAGAATTCTTTATGAATCCTTCAGTAGAAAAAATATTTGTGCCAGCTTTGTACTCTCCTTCCCTCATTGTAGCGTTTTTCCAAGGTTCTCTGCAGACTCATTCTCCCTGAAGGCCATGATCTCGACCTGTATATCAGTGGAGGTTGCTTTTCAATAAGAACTGAATACCTGAGTGGATGTGTCCTTCCCATTTGCCTGGCTTTGCTCAGGCAGGGGCAAAGGCATTGGGTAGAGGGCTTCAGAAAGCGTGAGAGCTGAGTCTGGGTGGGCAGAGGTTCTCTGGAGTTCAAAACAAGACTCCTGTGTCTGCAAGGGTCCATGGAAGCAAGCCCTCACCTGCAGTCTTCCAGGAAATAGAAGCAAGAAAGGGCTCAGCTGTGTGACAGTGTTCCTAGTGGCTGTGGGGGAAGGAAACTCATTGTCAGTCAAAGACGAAGGATGGGAGCAGAGCAAAGGCAAGGATCAATTAACACAGAGCTCACCAGAGTTGCTTCTTCCAGGATCTTCACATTCCTTCATCTCAGGCAGGATCAGGACCCAAAGTTAAAGAGCCATTGAAGGGCTGAGGGCATAGCCCAGTCACAGAGTGCTTGCGTAGCATGTGTGAGGCCCTGGGTTCCATCTTCAACACTGCAAAAAATAAAATAAAATAAAAAGCTGCTACACTTGCGTGTCTGGTGGTTTAGCATTTGCACGAGGGAGCTGTTATTGTAAGTTGAGGAAATACTTGGAGTTGCGAATGGCAAAATTTCTCTAAACTTGACAGAAAAGTTTTTGACTCCAGGATGTGAATGCTGCTCTCATTTTAGGAAGGGTTCTGTGTCCTCTTAGTGATTATAAAGTCCATGTCTTCTAGCTGTGCATTTACATATTGAATCTATATAGTAAAGTTCTTTCATATATCTGATCACCATTGTCCTACTGCATCTGTACTTACAATAAAATATTTAGATTTTATATTATTCAATCTTATATTGACTGTTATTTAAAACAATTTATAGTGTTTTTATGGATTAAAAACTTCAACCCACCTATAAATTGTTGATGAATGGGAAGCATGATCATTCATCTCTGATACTCTACCACATTTATGAGATTAGAAACACCCAGTTAAATGATGCTTTTAGTTTTAGAATATGTACATTGGCATATCAATGACTCCATATGATTGTGTGACTTAGCTTTGTCCCTTAAGCTCTTACGAATAGTCTCAGTTTTGTCTTTTGTTAAAGCAAGGTAGTTATTCTTACAAGTTAGATGGCTGTGAAGAATAAATAAGGAGCACTATACGAAAATACTTGGTGAGCTGTAAAGCACTTTAACTGCAGAGCTTACGGGGATTAACTGAACTGAACGAATGAACAAATGGCCTTGGGTCGACTCCTGCAAGTTGTTTTTCTCCTGCCCCTGAACAGAGCCCTTCCCGTGCTTATTAATGAGACTGTCAGAGGGGAAATGATTAAAAGCGGGTTGAAAGATGATCATGCCTTCCAGATTTCAAGTAATCTTTGACATTGTGCATAAAACACTCTTTATTTTCAATCTTTTGTATTAAGTATTCAAGTCGTTAGGAAGCACCTGTTAACATCTAAAAAAAGCAACATGAAGGAGGTGATTTACTAATTAGTGAATACCATTTACATATTTTAGAGATCAGTATAACGGCAGAGAGCACAACCGTTTGAGAAAGTCCTGAGAAAGACATGAGTGCAGCACAGAAACTTATGGGGGATAAATAATAAAATGATATTTTGAACACACATATTGCTCTTTCTACTTATTTTCTACAAAATTCAGTTTTAAGGTGTAAGTAGATATTATTCTCTTTTCTCCAGATTTTTACTGAACTGGTTGCTATAGATTTATACAATAAGCAAAGCTCCTTTGATGGTTCCCCTTTCCTATAAATCTTTGAGGAATGTTTGTTGGGAGGGGGTAGCTCTGTGGTCTGGTGCTTACCTAGTACACGTAAGACTCCACATCTGATCTCCAGCACTGTAACAACAATACCATTGCCACCACTGCTGACAAACTGCTTATAGTAGAAATTTTTCTGGTTTTGTTCTGTGATGAGGTATAATAATGATTAAACTATCTCCTAATCAACTAAACCAAAAAACAGATGAGATCAAGATAAACATAAATACATTTCAAAATTTATGCAATTTACTATGTCTGCTACACAATTTATTATTTTTGAGAGATATTTAAAACCTCCACAATTTTAATACTTTTTGAAAGATATAAGCATAGGCAATTAAAAATCATAACTATTCCTGGATTCAGAATTCTTACCTTACCCCGTGTCAGTATGCAGGTAATGGTGGAAGTCCATAAGATAACACAAAGTATTTATATATAATTATTGAAAATATATGAGCCAACTTATTAAGCACCTTTAAATATAACACACTTTTTAAAGAAACGTCTGTTCATGTAACTGTGTGTATGAGTGTGGGAAGAGAATAAGACTAAGGAAATGCATAGATTACTTTTTCAAATATTTTTTGAGGTCATTGAGGTTCCTATTGCAGGGATGGCACCTGCCTCAGTAGCTACACGGGGCCACCCCTCTCTGTGGACACAAGAGCCAAGGAGCCCCAGCAGCTAAGCATTGGAGAACACCTGTTTTTTTCTAAGCTAAACCCTCAGTATTGAGGTTTAATTGCAGTGTTCGAACTCTGGTAAGTGGATTTGAGTTGCAGTTTGGGTGCTTGATCTCTAAAAGTTTCGCCATCGCTGCTCTACTGGGTACCAAATTCATCATTTGATAAAATCTCTCCTCTGGTTGATAAGGGTTACATAATCATGGAAAGAAAGATAACAAGCACGAAAAGCAAGTGTAATACATTAGATGAGATTGAGTGGTGCCAAGAAAAATGGGGTTGGCAAGTAGATTGAACCACAATGAGGACTGCAATTCCATTTCAATTGCATAAGAAAGGCTTCTCTGAAAAGATGGCACAGAACTAAAGCAGAGGAACCAAGAAATGTGAAGACCCCAATGCCAGTCCATGGTTCAGCTTGCTGGAAGGGCAAAGCAGCAGTGCAGCTGGGGCAGAGTTAGGGAGAACGGGAGGAATGGGAATGATCTCAAAGAGCAAAAGGATTAGCAAATCCTGTAAGATCGATCTTCACCTATCACAAAAAACAAGCACATCTTTCCTCACCTCTATCCTCTTTGTCCAATTCAATCTCAACTCATGGCTAAACTATTAATAACAGCATCATCACCTCCCACTTCTATACATTTTTCTTAGTCTATTGAAAAAATTTAATGGATATGGGGCTGTAGAGGTGAAAGGGAAAGAAGAGAGAAAGCAAAGGGGCAAGAGAGACAGAGCTGAGATGTTTACTAAAGAATATAGAGTGAAATGAGGGGCCTCTGGGGTGAGGATGGAGTTTAACCAGACTGCTGTTCTTAATGATTGCCTTGCCCATTTATGAACTGAGCAAATAGCAGGTTATGGTTCCCCACACGTCCTCCTTGCCACGTAACTACACCACTGTGAACATAAGGAGAAGGAAGCAAAGGCAGGACCTTGAAATAGAGGCGACTGCCTTTGGGTTTGCCTTTTATAAGTTGTCTGCCTAACTTACAAAGGTGTTTTCTACTAGATGCTAACAATGACCAGTGAAAACCATCCTCCAAGAATTGAAATAAGGGTTTTCAACCAATAATGACAGGGTAGACTGGAGAGGCAGAGTGGGTAGCTGCACAGAGGTCTTAGTGTGGTCTACGGGGGAGTTCAAGTGAGTCACCTGATCAAGGCTGAGTGCTCGACTTCCCATTGTCCACGGAAGTTGGGCTAAGCTGCTAAGTTGCCCGTCCCAGGTTAAGGCCCCACCCGCAGGATTCTTAAAATCTACACTCATAGATGGAGTCTTTGTTCCTCCTTTTCCCCTCTATGTATCAAATTCATCAGTGCAAACTTTACCACAAAATGAACTAACCCCCCCTTGTCTTTCTCTCCATGCCACTCTGCTTTAAATCACAATGATTTTTCATGCATAGCAGGATGACCGCGTTTAATTAGTCCGTTTTCGGTAACAATTCTGAGATACCTGGGTCGCTGCTCTGTGAAGGGAAGAGCTCTCTGTTGGCATGTAGAGAGAGGAGAATATCACGCGGCTGGTGGCAGAAGGTGCACAGATGCATGCCTGTAACTGTCTGGCTCCTGTCCCTCTGTCACAAAGACGGTCAGTAGAATCTAATTGTGGTGCTGCACACTAAAGCCCTTACTCAATCCTAATTACTTTCCAAAGTTCCCTTTTAAGCATCATAGGTGGATTGTGCTTTTACTACCTTACTTTCTCACAACAGGGACGAAATTCCAGTATGTGTAGCTTTGAGGCACCATGTGCAGTCACATTGTAACACTTGCTGCTCTGTGACATCTCCGCTTGTTGCTGTTCTTTTAGCCCTGCCAGGTAGACCAGAATGTAAGCTATTTTCTATGTTTTGTATCACAGTTTCAATTTCATGGTACAACACATCTTTAGATAAAACACACACACACACACACACACACACACACACACACACACACACAACCTGTGATAGTTTCCTTTTGGTTAGTCTGCTAGTGATGATAAAATGGAAGACTCTTTTTTGAAGACTTAGAGCAATTGGAGCTTCCCACGCTTGTGAAAAGGGGAGTGGACCCCTGTGAAGACTGAGGTTGCATGGAAGTTGTTCACAATCACACTCGCATTTTCTACTGAATATTAGGGGCCAATGAAAGTGATCTGGAGAATGAATAGATCTGAATCTATCTGTTCTAGAAGAATAACATGAGTGGGAGAGAAGTCTGCAGGAAAGCAGCGTTGTAGGGAAGACGTGGTGATCCAGTTACTGAAAGGCCTTTATGGTGCTGTGTGTCTGTTTCAAGTCTCCCCCTCATAATACAAACAATACAACAAAATTTCAAAGAATGACTCTTACCTAATAGACAAGAGGGGATTTTGGTCACCACTAAAACTGACAGACAAGATGGACTTTTAACGATCTATAAAACAATGAGCTAGCTAAGAGTGGTGGTATGTGTTTCTAATCTCAGGTCAGGAAGCTGAGGAAGGAAGACAGCAAGCCCAAGGCCACCCCGGCTACATAGAGAGTTCAAGGCCAGCCTAAACTACATACAGAGGGCTTGTCTCAAAGCCAAACCAAATCAAACCAAAACAAAACAAAACAGTTAACTAATCTAAGCCAAGTTAGCGCCAATACCACCATTTCTGGTAAGTAGGATCTAGATTTCACATGACTGGTTTTTCTGCAGCGTACACAATGGTCCAGGATTCCTATCTACCATGCTTTCTATTCTCTGTCTCCCTTCCTTGGTTCTTGATGCCCATGGAGCCTCCACCCCAACACAGGGCTCCACAAAAGACCCCCGCCTCCTCACTGGCAGACCCTGGTTTAGCTCAGATCTGATTACTGAGTAGGCTTTGCATTTTCTGCTCAGTGCTGGGAGACCCTACCTCGCTCTTGATTGTTTTGCTTCTGTGTTTTCAGCCCTGCAGAGATATCAAATGCCACTCAGCTCCTCCTAAGCCCTCTGCACTAAGAGACTTCTCTGGTTTATGCTCCTGACTGGGCCCCTGACTGCAGCTCACACCTGGAATCCAGGTCTTACTCAGGTGCTATGCATGCTGACTGGGCCATGCTATGCACTGTGCCAGGCCACCCCAGAGGGCTGCTGCTTAGCTTGTGTTTGGCTGCAAGTCACTCACAGTCTTGAAATGAGGAGGATTTACATTTTTCCCCTCAAATAACAAGAAGTCTGGTGACCGATGTTGCTTGAGGCTTTCCACAGGCCAGTGCTAGCAAGCCTGCTGCGCTCTGGACATGGGGGGCAGGAAGACTAAAATGATCTGTGCCTTGCTTGGTTGGAATTATTACTTTGCAGCTTGGAAAATATTCAAAAATACTTAAATATTTAAAAAATATTTAAAGAGAAGTATCCGTGAACTTAGGAGAAGTTTTATTAGGGAAGTTGCTTCCATGTAAATGTAAATATAACTTTAATATAATGCTATAAACTGTCCTCACTTAAAGTTTAGTTAGCCATTTTCGTTTAGCACCTGAATCTTGTTCTTTCAACCCAGTAGAAAATTTACTTTTAAAAATCCTTCCCGGGACTAAGGGAGTAAGAATATAATTACTCTAAAAGAATTTGTCCCAATGACAAACTGACACTGGCTAAGATGGGAAGCTTGTGAGACATCTTCAACAAATTTATGTCTTTTTTGCTTAAGAAAGAGGCAATCCTGACACATACTCAATACTGGTGCCCTCATTCTTCTTTCTGCTAATTTATTTATTGGATTTATGCAGCGCTCTCATGCTCACTAACTCAATTTAATTTCAGGCAGGTTTTTGCCTGTCATATTTCATATTTGCCTATCTGAAGGGTCAGGTCTGGTTTGGTAAGAAGATAATTCCGTTTTCCCCACTCAGACATCTCTAGAGGCTTAGGAGGAGTTCACATACTGCCAAACAATTCTAAACTCATGTCCTAAGACCTTCACAGTTTAATTGATTAATTGATCTAAATAACGATGGTGCAAAGAGGGTTTGAATTATAAACTTGCAGTGTTTAGGACTCTGGTTTGCAGTTTTTTCCTTTTCTTTTCTAGTGAATCTGCTTATACAGCAAAGCTCCTTGCTCCACATACATCTTATCAGAAATCTGCCAGGCAAAGCGCAAGACTTGCTAATTGGTGATTTGCTTCTTCTCTGCAAGTTGAAAAAAATTGGGCTTTGTTTTCTGGAAATGGGAGTGAGGATATTCTGTTTGGTGGGTGCAGCAGATGGACCTCCCTCTGGTACACCCAGACTTCTAGATCTAGCACTGCTCACATAAGCCACAGGAGCAAGGGTGAGAAGCACTGAACGAGCCAAAAAGAAGGCAGAGGCTGGGGTGGCCCTGGGGAGAAAAGCATGTGGGAAACCTGGAAGGGGAAGTGGGTGGCAGAGGCTGGGGATCCTCCCATAATCATCAACAGGTCAGTCCTGGAGGCCAGAGATGGCACTCATGGGACACTGCAGCAGAGCCCAGGGACGATCCTGGTGATCATGTGGATTTCTGGTTTCCAGGAGAGAAGGCTTTTAAAATTTTTTCAAGAAGGTTTATGAAATTGTGGCCATCTTGTTCATGAAGAGATGATGGGGGCATCTCAACAGGTTTGTATCTCTAAGAAGCAAAAATTCAAACCTCACTTTGAACTCTTCATTGAACCCTCAGTTTCTGGGAGCAGGAGCCAGGGCTCTGAATGAGAAATGGACCCTGCTCTGGTGTAAATGTCAAGTCAACTGAGCCTACCCCGGTCTCGAGAGTCACAGAAACAGGGCCGATCTTATAAATTGTAGCACAATTTGCTCTAGCCTGGTCTTCCCTTCTTTTTGCTAGCATGGCTCCCCCAAATGATATGAAGAAGAAAACCTACATCGCTCATAGTACACCAATGACATGTGCAGATGGGAATTGCGTTGCTAACATAGGGATGATGATTTTTCTATGTTACATCATGTTAAACACCAGTTTTAGGGTTCTTTCTCCTAGAGTGGTGAAATGTTTTGGTTAAGAACATTCAAATATAGAAAACAAAAATGAAACCACGGCTGGTGACAGTCTGTTAACCTACTTTTCTCTCTTAGTTTTTCACTTCTTGTTAATAATCACTAGGGCAGGTTAGGGAGAGCTATGTCTGCTCTGAGGGGATTTAAGCAGTAAGATTTGACATTTAATAACAAGGGGAGGGTCATGTCACATATAATACAGTCAAGTTCTCTTTGAGAACAAAAGGGGTAGCATTCCTAAAAATTATATCACAACCAGCCTTAAAGAGGACCTTCCTCTTTGGTCTTCCGGTCTGGAAGAAAATCAGTACACAGATTTGAGTTTCTTTCTTTTCTTTTCTTTTTTTTTTGGTGTCGGGGATCAAACTCGGGTCCTCGCGCTTGCACAGCAGGCAGCGAAACCACTGAGCTAAATCCCCGGCCCCAGATGTGAGTTTCTTATACAGAAGTGACCCGGGTCTTTAAAGTTTTGTCCAAGACATTGCCTCTCGGCCTCCAACCAATCTAATGAGTCGATTTATTATGTCAGTTGAAATTTTGGGGGATGGTATTTGAAATGACTATACGCAATGCCATTTGTAACTAGTTATGAGTTTTAAATATCCACACTCCACAAGTCCTTCTCTCAGGAAATTAAAATTTACTGGCTGTTGAGGAAGGAAGGAAGAAACAAGGAACGAAGGGAGGGTGAGTGGTGAGTACGAAGGAAGAACCAAGATATTAGGGTACTTATACACATTTCAGACATAAAGCATACAAAAGTCTGGCCCAATTCAGAGACGGTTTTCTCAGAGAGAGACAAAAATCAGTGTGGTAACTGGGCAAGAATATCCCTAGCATTTCAGTGAAGCCTAAGATGGTGTCTCGCTTTCCAGATGGTGGAAGCCACCAGATATTCAGTTCTGAAGCACTAGGGGGCAGCGGAGTACTGGGGAGAAAATGAAGACTAACAAAGAACGTTTTCTCCGCACCGCCACCTCCCCCAGCCGCATGCTGTTAAAAAAGAGAGATGGAAGGCAGAGAGAAACAGAATAGAAAGAAGTCCACACTGCATACTGGAGTGCAAAGACGCGTTTTATTTCAGTACTGAAGTGAGGGGATAAAAGGGTTGTTGTAACATACCCTGAAATAATTGCAACCGAAATTCTTGCCTGTTACAGGATGAATTATAGGGATTGAAAAATCTTGCTGAGAATTGTGAGGGTTCCTTCCCTCCTTCTGTACTCCCCCCACCAGAGGCCCGACTCCACAAAATGGATTTTTGAAAGCATAAGGAAATACAGCAGAATGAGAGGCAACCGCAGATTTGCGGCACGTGGTTCCCACCTAAGTTAAAAGTCTAGGTGTGGGACTCAGACAATTGGAGCTTCCAGCCCTTTTTTTATCTTTTCCCATGATGAATAGTTAAAAATATAATTATTTTCCTCTAGATTGAGCACACGGATAGCCACTGGTTTTCTGTGGTTTTACCTGATTTTATTTAAATTCACCACATAAAAGAGATGGAGTTGCAGATCATAATAAAAATGCTTTATTCCTTTTTTTTATTTTCAAGGTAAGCCTCACTTTTTGTGATTTAAGGATATGTTTCAAAATTTCTGTTTCTAAATGTAGTTTTAGAATCAAGGCATGTATTTTTTTAGTACAGCATATGTTTGAGAAAATTATAAGGATGACATTTTGTTAGGATTCACAAAACAATCTCATGGTAAAATTTGTACTGTTAGGGAGAAATGGCAGTTCATATCTTTAATATTTAAACTGTTTATTTTTTGTGCCTTTTATCAAACCATTATTTAAAAATTAAGACACTGCTGGGAGCTATTGAAAGAATAGGCTGAGATTCTTTTTGAGAATGTTTCAAATTTGAGAAAACCGGAAAGAACATTGATTATACATGTTTGTTGCTTTCAGCAATAGCTGTATTCTCCAAAAGAAGTCTGTCAATTGATTTTTTTTCTAAATGGAACCATATTTCTTATTGACTCATATGAAAATTTCAAAGACGTTTTATTTTCGTTATTTGTCAGTGATTTCCAGCATTTAGCTTTGAGGTGTTTCTGCCCAGCAAGTAAACAATCTAAAAACATTCCCATATGCCAAAGTTACTATTTAATAAAAGAACTCTGAAGAAAACTGCTTTCAAAAGTGAGAATCATTTAGCAATGTGGAAAAACATATAATCCAGCCTTTTCTCTTTGTAAAATGCAGGCTTCCATTTTGAGTTTTATGAAAAGAGTTTTATATTGCTTCCTCATACATTTCCCTCAGGATCAACCTGAAGAAATCTTCAGCATTGTTCTATATAAATGGGAGCCGCAGGTAGAGCAGGACACACAACACTCTCATCCTCCTTTTAAAGGATACATAAGAGCTTTCTTCTCCAAGAGTTCCTTTTTAATTTTCTGAACCACTTATAGATCCCTTATAGTTCTTGAAAGAAATGTGTAGAGAAAATGACTTCCTCGGCCATCCATTCCATGATTCTTAGCTGGATTCTGTTGCTTTTCACTAGTTAATAGGAAATGCTATTGAAATCATTTTTCTGGGAAAGCAAATGCTATTTTCACCATTCTGTGTTTTCTGGGACCAAGGCTTTCAGGGCATAACCTTTGAAGTTAGTGCATTTGTTTTAAATTCCTAAAATAGTGATGTATTTCCTGAAAAAAAGAGAGACAGAATTTCAAGGCTGCTGGAAACAATGGAAGTATCTGAGGGCCAGCTATTCCAGATACTTGTCTCCCCAAAGAATTGGAACTTAGGAGCTTGATATAATCTAAGAATTGAAATAGGCAAGGAAATGTAATGCTCATCACATTTATACTTAGATAAAGTTCCTTACATTTAATGCAGCTTGCACAGTGTTCCAATATCAGCCTAATATTTGTTGAAAAATAAGATTATATTTTTATTAATTTAGGATTCTAGCATGTAGCTTATGTGTATTATACTTAGATTAAAAGGCTCAGGTATTGGAAAATGTATTACACTATTAAAACTCAGTCAGTTACAATCTGTAAGTTTTCTTGTTCCCTTTACACAGCTGGCCTCAAAGATGTGGCAATGTGTGTGTGTGTGTGTGTGTGTGTGTGTGTGTCATGTGTGTTTCTAAGTCTGTGTATTGGGAGCCAAGTGCTTCACAAACCTAGATCAGAGAAAGGTAATTAATTATTCATCTATTTATGTGACAGGGCATTAATCAGATGTCACTTTCACTGCTGTTTTTATTTCTATGAGAAAAAGACTGATACATACTATTCAGTGTTGTATTTATATAATTCAAGAATATTAATTTGCTTCTTCATACAGAGAGAATACAACCATTTTAATATATTTATTATATATATGTATGAGTTTAATTTAATTGGGGATGTGCAGTACATACAAGAGAAAGTCAAAGCACTACAAATAAGCATTATATCTGTTGGCCAAGACCCTACTTTAGGTGCTCTATAAATGATGACTTCTTGCTTTTGATTAGCATGCATTCACTGTATGTGTCCACAGGGTTCGGTGTGATACTTTAACACATAAACACATCATGTACTCGTCAAATCCACTGTTCTCTTGTCCTCCTTTCCCTGCCCTTCCCGCCTCACCTCTGTCAATCACTATTCTAATCCCGTCGACCCAGCTCAGCTCCCATGTGTGACAGATAGCTCATGCTCCACGTCTTTCTACGGCTGACTTCTTTCACTCAAAACAGTGCCCTCCAGATCCATCCTTTCAGCTGTAAATAACAACATTTCCCTTTTCTTCATGGCTGAATAGTACTCCACTGTGCATATGTACCACATTTTCTTTATCCATTCTTCTGTTGGTGGGCACCTAGGGTAATTCCTCACCTTACCTCTTGTGAATAGTATTGTATTCAACATATATGCACAAGTACCTGTTGGTATGCTATTTTCATTTCCTTTGTGTATATACCTAGAAGTGGAATAGCTGGATCATATGATAGATCTATTTGGTTTTCTTGAGTAGCCTCTGCACTGTTCTACATTACCATTGTACTAATTTACTATGCATCTCACAATGGATTGATATTTAGAAAATATACTGAACCAAAAACCCAAATAATCTCATTAAGATGAATAAATGGTCTGAATAGAAACCTCTCAAAAGAAGAAATACACATCTTGACTTAACAGCTCTATGAGGTGCTAATGTTACCCTCATTTTACAAATGAGGAAATGAAGGAACAGAGAGATTAGTTAAACCACCTTAGGGTCATAGGAAATAAGGAGAGAAATCATGGTGGCACTATGGCTCCAGAGCGTGAGTACTCAGCCTAGACCTCTCACAGGGTCCCATACTGGAAGGAGAGCAGAGACAGCCCACAAGTTGGCAGAAGCAGTGATGGTCTTCACTTCAAAGGTGGTTAATTCACTCTAGATTTTGTTGAATAATTCATGCTGCCTTCCTTTTATAGCCACCATCCCAGCCCATACTTCAATTAGCATTTTAAACTTGCTCAGTGTTTATGTCTTTTTCATTAAGTCTAATTAAAAAATTCTGAGATTTCTCACATCTGTCCAATTTGAGACTATATTATCTTGCATTTTAATGGGGTAGATTAAGAACAGAATTTTATGATAGTTTATAAAAAGGTGGAAAGCTTTTTAGCTTTTACTGACTAAAATATACTAAAGGAAAAAGTACTATTTCTATCCACCCATTATTCAAAAAGAAAGGTACATGAAGCTAGATCCATTTTGATTATTTAAGTTCCCAACTGTCTTATGATAAGATGATAGTGGACTTTTTCATGGCTTAATCAAATTTTGTGGATCTCAGAGGTCAACATGATGAAATCACTGATTCAAAAAATTTCATCAACAATACAAAGTATTATTTGGTACAGTTATTTGGTATATTTATATCAAACAAAACTGGAATGCAGTTATTATCATACATTGATTTTATAGAAGTCAAATTTATGCAGTAATTGTCAACTTACTTTTGTTTTTTTGTTGAATAATTGGATAAAAATAGGATTTGCATAAGAATTAGAAGGTCAATCAAAAAAGCAGTGGGTAAAATTTCTTCATTTTTTCTTCTTATTTTATGCCATGGATATTGTACTTAGAGTTAAGTGTTTGGAAGACATTTGCTTTTAATAGTTACTTTTGTTTCTCAAAATCAGTGTCCTCTGCTATGAGGAAACCCAGAGACATCTGCATTGCTATCACAGACACTGTCTAGGTTTTTCAACAGTTACTGCCACCAGCTTCCCGTCCTAGACTTCTATTCCTTTTTTAATAATGCTCTTTATTATTATTTTTGATTAACCTGTATTGATTGTATATATTAATTGGGTTCAGTGTGATATTTCAGCCCATGTATACAGAACACAATAATCAAACCAATTTCTCTTTATCTACCATTCCCCACAGCCTCTCTAGCCTTCACTTAGCACTATTCTACATTCAGGTTGGTATTCCTTTTTTTTCACAGCCGGGAGAGAGGGTGCAGTACTTGCCTCTCTCTGTTTGGCTTATTTCACTTAACAATATATTTAACTCCGCCCATTTTGCTGTACGTGACAGGACTTTGGTCTCTATGACTTTAATAATGCTCTGTCATGTGGCATTTTCTTCATCCACACGGTTGATGGGCACTTATCAAGATGATTCTGCATCTTATCAGTGTGTCTTTTGATTGAATTATCTCTTCTGTGATGGGTATATTTTCTGAATTTCATCTTACAGAGATTCAGTCAGGGTGCAAATGATGAGTACAGTGCTGGAAGTTTTAAAGCTTGAGCTAGCATTAAAGCTTTCAGTGGGGCTTAACAGTGGAAGACACAACCCTTGGGGTGATGCAAGGCATAATTTATTCATTTGCTTTAGCCCTGAGAGGTCTTTGGTCTCCTAGGCGTGAGGGAGTCATACTTAGGAAATCTGATTGCTTTCAGAATATTTCAATTATCAGGGTTTACAGCAGGAAGAGGTGGAGGAGATGAACTGAGTCTCTGAGTTTTTGCATTGAGATCCATTGTCTTTCAACTTCTAGTCTCCTGATAGCTTCTACCATGAACAGCTGGAGAATTTAGTCCAATACTTTTTCTCCAACTAGTGACAGGATCATATGGCTTTTTCCTTTCCTCTGTTAAAATGATGACTTATGGGGGTGAATCTTCTGATGCTAAAACAACACTGCCATCCCTGTAATAAAACCACTTTTTACATACTGCCAGATCTGACTTCTAATAGTTTATTTTGTTAAATAAATTTTTATCTATGTTCATACATTTTTCTTCTATTATCTTTATTCAGTTTTAGTATTAGCACAATGTTGATTTCCTAAAGTGAGGGGAGAAGTGTTCCTTCTTTCTTCTGCTTTAAATGTTTGATATAATTTATTAGTTAAAATGTATATGAGCCTGTTTTTGTCATATGGGTAGGTTTTCAAGCTAAAAATATGCTTACTATAATAGGTGCTATTCAAATTTTATATTTCTTCCAGAGTCGGTTTCATAATTTGTCTTCCAAGATACTTCTTAGAAGTTGCCAAATTTATTTCAAAAAGGACTTTTGCAGTATGCTTTCTATATCCTTTTAAATTCTGTAAAATCTGTGGTGATGTCCTCTAAATTTTGATATTGTAAGTAAAACAATGTATAATTGATATTGTGTAATAGGAAGAAAAGGTCTAAAGGAGTAGGGGAAGTGGAAGGGGTAGGGAAAAGGAAAGAAGAGAAAAGAAAAATTATGAGAAAAGGAAAAAAATGGAAACAAAGTCTTTGTAAATAGGGAAGGGTGGAGAGGGTGAAGGGAAGGCAGGGAAAGGGGAAAAAAATAAGAACCAAGAGACATCATGTAAAGGTACAAGATCCCAATGATGAATGTAACTGTATTGTATACCTAAAATGTACCAATAAACTTAATGGAAAAAACCCCTAGAAAAACCCAGAAAGAATGTGTTGCAACCCTTGACTCTTTCTATGGGGAAAACAAAGTTTTCTTTGCTATGTTGTGACTCAGCTAATGGTGCTCACCCTGGAGACTCTAGACATGACTGTATGGAGATTTCCATTGTCACTCAGCCACTCTGAATGAATCTAGGTGGCAGGTGACCCTTGATGCTGACGGCTCCGTGGTGCTCAGTGCTGATTAAAAGATTTGCAGTGACATCTCCTGCAGGACATCTGCCACATCCTGTTCAGCTGACTTTTCCCCATGCTGAGACTTGGTCCTAAATTCAATGGGACCCATTCTGAAGGAATCTGCTGTCTTGGGCTATCATCATGGCACTGGTATTTACCCAGAGCAAAGTTTTCTCAACTTTCATTTTCCCATAACTTTAATATTGAGCAGGATATTTATTTGAGCTTCTAGTATTTCATGCTGGGCACACACAGCCATATTTAATGGCTTATTTGCAGTATTCTATGAATAGTGTGCATGTGTACACACACACACACACTCACTTGGGGTTTCTGTCCTTATGTTGCTTATGTTGAAGGAAGAAGACATAGAAGTTAGCAAATAAATAACTAAGGTAATCATTTGTCTTGAAAAGTGCTGAGAAAAACATATGGGTGTAGTAACAGAGAATGAGTGGAGGGCTGAGGTACATAGTTAATCAGCAAGGTTTCCACAGGGTTTAGTGCACACATTGAACTTCAAAATGAGCCCAATGCATGTATTTCTGTTTTGTCACATTGGGGTGGTGTAATTGCTCTCAAGTCAATTCAAGACTTTTATGAAAGTAGTAAGATGGAAATAATAAGTAGTAGAAATTGCTAGCTAGTAAACTACTGCTATAGATACAAATGAATATGAGGTTTAGGACTATAAAAAGAAACATCATTTGTAAAACTAGTTTCTATAACCTTAATTATATGACCAGCAGGTGTCTAGTATTAAAAGCCTGCAGATTCTATATCTAGAGTGTTTTCTTTAGTACTTCTAGGATTTCACTGCTTTATATGAAAAGGACAGAAGTAAACTATGAAATGTTGCAAGGGGGATTTCATGCATGCTTATTCCAAAATCTGGTAAATATGCCTTGAACAATGCTAAGATTTTAGATAGTGAACATACAATGAATGTGACTTAGGGTGATTAGAAAAAACACGAGATTACTGTTGCTGCAGTGCTATGATTTACCAGCTTTCTTCATGCTCAATTAGAAGTTTCCAGAACACATAAATGATCAGGTGTCCCGCAGAGGCTGGAAAGGAAACTTAAATACAGAATCAAACTCTTACCATGTTGGGCTAAGTCATTAATTTTAACTGCATTGCAATCGAGGATCTGTTATAAAAAGACCAAAGGAGTCCGAGAGAAGCAATAAAGTAGTATGAACTGGTTAGAAAGTAGGATTGCTAAGACACGCTGGGGGCTGACTAGAATGAATGTAGTTTAGGAAGACTCAGCTACCTTTTGGAAAAATATCACAGGGGTAGAAAAAAGGCCAGTGGTTTTAGGAAACCTATTACGTTAGATGAACTTCATTGGATAATAAAATAACTAGTGGACTTACCAACATGCATGCTTGTGTGGCATTGTAAGGAATAGGCAGTCTCTAATGATGGAATTCTAAGACTTATAAATTGTCAAGAAAATATCATTACTTTTAGAGGGCACTGTCTATATTCAAAATACACTGAAAAAATTTCTGATCTACATTATGGAAAGTCTGTCAAATTAGGTGTGGAGAGAAAGCATGCCAACAATCCAGCCCATATTTGATTATATTTTGTCCTTCAGGGTTTTATCTTCTTTGTATCCAGACACTAAAAGGTCTTACTGATATCTGGAAAATAGCTTGTTTATATATCTGATTTAAAAAATTTCATTGTAATATAAGACCTACCTTTAAGAATGATAACAAATAGCTAAACCAAAAAGAAGTGATCTTAAGATGATTTACATACAAATGGATAGAATAATAATTTATAATACTTACTTGCCTGGTAGAAAAAAATAAAGAAAAAGGTAGAAAGAGAAATTATCCACTTGATATCCAATTGAGCACATTTCCTAATGGGTTCATACAACCAGAAAGCAAGGTTGAGCATGGGTAAAATGATAGCATATGTGGACTACATGAGTGTTTCTTTATATTAGTTATTTATTGCTACACATCAAATTACTATTATTGGCTGAGAGCAGCACAGCTTCATCCTTCATGGCTCTGAGGGCGAGGAATCTGGTCCCGAGTTGCTTTGTCCCCTGCTTTAGGGCCTCTCACAAGCAGAATCAAGTGTTGGCCAGTGTGGAATTCTCATCTGAAGCCTCGAGGGGCAGAGATCCATTTTCAAACTTGCTTTCGCGGTTGTTGGTAGGATTCCCATTCCAGGGGGTGGTAAGACCGAGTGCCTGTGCTTTTGAAGGCTGGCAGCTGGAGACCTTGCTCTGGGGGCCTGCGATATGGCACGCTGTCTCATCAAAGCAGAGAGAGAGGAGGGTGTGGGGCGGGTGGGCTGCTAGCAAGACAAACATCTCCATCTTGTTTAACCTGACTGCAGAAATGATATCCTGCCACTGCAGTCACAGGTCCCAGCTGGACAGACTGAAGTGGAGGAGACTGGGCCAGGGCACGGATGCTGGGAGTGAGGGAAGATGTGGGAAGGGACCTTGCGTTCTGTCTGGGGCGTATTCCAGGTTTACTCTCTGCATTTCTCTCTTCCTGGCTTCCTGGTTTGCTCACATGCAGCACCCTCATCATAAACAATACAAAGCAGAACATTACAAAGCGGCTGTGTAATTCCAATAAAGAAATAAAGACACTTTTTGCCTATACTTAAAAATATATACCTTGCTTCTTTCTACAGAGACCATCAGATGGCTGAAAATATGTGCAGTGGGAAAAATCATGCAAAATATAGAACAGACTAGATTGCCAGTAGGACATGGAAGAAATAGAATGTGTTTTATTTAGCACTAAGGTTTCAGATGTGTTATTGCCATCCTGAGATTTTGGCTTTGATTATCCGAGCTTTAAAGCAGTGACAATAAAATGATTGTGTAGATGATTCTCCGTGCCTTTGAATAAAATCCTTAAGGGAAGAAATACCTTTCCCAGTGCATATCCTAAAATACTGCTTTGTTTTTTCGGTTTCTGTTTTTCATGGGACTTCATATGAAAGAGTCAGTGAGCTCATCTGAAGTTCCTCAACAAATGCAGGTATTGGTTCTGAGGGGTACGGCTGGGTACCGATTCCTGATGAAATCCAGAGCCAACATGAACACCTAACTTAAAGGGGGTCATTTGATAGTGACCTAAACAAGGGGGTCCAGTTAAGGAACTTTCTCCTGGCTTCGACTTATCCTTGAAAAAGTGTAGATTCTAAATCTTCTAAAGAGCACCAGTGGATGTTAGTCTTGCTGGCAGCGTTTTGATAACATCTTAGTAGGGGCCATTTAGGTGCTTTCCTGTCTGACCCCGTCCCTGTCTGCAGATGTCCAGGGTGTGCTGAGGGCAAACTCACACATTTTGGGATCGCATGATGGTGGGGGACTTAGTATACATCAACAAGTGGAAACAAAAGCGCTACGCCTTAATTTATTTTTCCTAATAGGAGATGCCTCAAAGATAATTATTTAAATCAGCCTACAACAGTGAGACTTGAGGGATAACAGGGATAGCTGTTATTTTATTACTGTGTATGGAAGAGAATGAGGAACAGAGCCTCGATAGCAAGGCTTATCTATGCCCTGGATCCTTTACTTGGGGATGTTTGACTCAACCAAATACTCCCTAATCCTAATCTATTTGTAGTTCTTGAGGTGACCAAGGGCATAGAAAAGAAAAGCAATAGAGTGGACCTTTGACTTATGAATTCAGTTTGTTTCCAGGGGCTGGTTGTAACTCAAGTTAGTCAATTGAAGGTTCAGGCTCCTCTACACAGCCTTCAACGTCTCTTTCCTGTGTATAGGCAGACCTCAGTGTCCTCAGAGAGACACTGGACCAAGATTTCTCAGTTAACCCCACACAGGAAAGGAAGCTGTAATGCTCCTTCCAGAATTCTTTAAGGGTGAAATATGTAACTGAGACCACCTGGAAGCACAAGCGGTCGGCATTCAGGTCATAACTCAAGAGTTTGTAAGTTAAATCTAAAATTCCTATCATAACCTAAATTGTTTGTATGTCAGGCCTGTGGTAACTCAAGGGTCCACTGTATTTACTTCTTAGGCAATAAAAAGAATGCTCATAACCAAATAGGAGAAGGATTATAGCTGTTAATATTTAAGTTTGTTCCAAAAGTGAAATAAACTTCAACACAGTCATTAAATGTTTTTAACTTGAGATCCTTATTTTTTGGTTAATATTTACCCAAGGTAGAAAGATCAAAATTATGTCATCTTTAGAAAGTTTTGAAGATAGGATGGCATTCTGTGGCCTTTAAAAAAAATCAGTTAAGAGTACAAGAAAATTAGTGACAGTATTTTCAAGGGAACTAAAATGATCATATGAAGCCATTTTATATTGCTGTAGAAGATGGATGGACTGAGGTAGTTTTATTTGTTATTTTTATTTTGGTTAGATAAGTGTTTTAAATGTGTTGTCAGAATCATGGATTTCACCCATGAGAGTTTATTATCTTTTTGTGGAAAGAGCTAAAATTTGATAGAAGCAAGAAACTCTGATGTGTGACTACGTAGAAAAGTATTGCACTCATAAAAACCTAGGAGAAAGAATTTGGCATGCAATCACCATAAAGAAATGATAAACATTTAAGGTAATAGATATGTGTAACCTATTTAAAGCATTACACTATGTGTACATGTATCAAAACATTATTTTACCCCATTAATAGGTAGAATGTTATATTTTTATGTATCATTTAAAAATAAATTTCATTAAAAGTAGTTGAATAAATAGGTTAAGTAATTCTAACAAAGGAAAAAAGAAAAAGAGAACTAATATAATCCCTGGAATTCAGGACTATTCAATAAACAGAATCAAGTTAAGGAACCAAGATACTAGTAATATTCAATATATATTTATTATATATTATATTAAATATCTACCCAGGGTATATACTAGTAGATGTTAAATAGCAGATGAATTATGATAATAGAAGATACGCTTTGAATATGTCATGGGAATTAAATGGAATAAATGAAGACTGTAGATATAGTGTCCAAAGACTTATTAGTTTTCAAAAAATTCCCTAGACACAATGCATATAACTGAGCCACTAAAGTTGCAAGGAAAATTAGAGTTAGAAACTCATAGAATCATTTATTTTGTCTCCTTGCATCATTTTCTGTAGCCTAAAGTTCTGAGATGTTATTGGAATGAGAGTTTTAGTCACATGAATGGCAGTACAATATGATGTTTAAAAATAATCTCTATTATTAGTTTTTTTTTGTAAAGGGAAACACATTATTGCTGTAGAAACATGCATTCTATTTTGTTACAAATTGAGACTGCCCAAACAGGAAAAGAAAAATACTGCTTTAAGGATGAATAAAGGGCTTATCATTTATGGCTTAGTTATATTTTTGCTACATTGATTGGGTTTGGAATAAAGATATATGATTAAAAAACTCTGTTGCGTGGCAGCTTTTATTGACAGAATGTGGATTGATTCCATGCCTGTTGTGCAGTCAAAAAATAAAGGGATCAATGTTTCTTGATTTTGAGAAGCTTTCATATGGCCAGGAACCCAAATACAAACAGAGGAGACTCTACAAACCATGCATAAAGAGATACGTACTCCAGGGGAAATACTTCCAGCTGGCAATGAGGAATTCCACAAGAACTATGTTGATCTTCCAAAAGTAAGGAAGAGCAAAACTTGGAAGCGCATTCAAATTGGGCCTTTTACTACCAAATTATTTAAAAATCCAGTGGTAGCTTACTGTATTCATTTTGTTGACAAAAACACTTTTGCTATCATACTCAATATAATTTTAATATAAATAGTAGTTTAACTTTAATAAGTAACTATCACTTCATCTTACTAGATTTTAAATGTAACCCTTTGAGGTAGACCTTCATTTTTAATCATCAATTTAAAAATGAAATAATTAATGAAAGGTACAGTTGAATAGATTATTTGCAAGTGACTTTTTAGGGGAGAAATTGAATTCTTTTTTTTTTTTTTTTTGCTCTTCCTTGTTTATTTTTCTGCAAGTAAATTCAAGTGCATGTGTTATTTCAATGTGTTTGTCCTGATTAGAAAATAGCTTTTGTTTGGTTGTTTTGTTCCCCAAGGTACAATTTACTTCTCCACCTAGCTTTTGGGTCAGATTGATCCTACTTGACTGAGAAGTGTGGGTGAACACCCTTTCTTGGCTCATTAGCTTCTAGTCAAATGTAGTTTACTTGAGAAGCAAGGAGCCCCCATCTGTCCCCTGTCAGGATAAGAGAGAATAAAAAGTTACAGCTGTTTGCCTAATATTATTCTGGACCCAAACCGGAGAATAAAAATAACTGCTCTCATTTTAAATTGCCTCGGGAAAAGCTCAGAGCATTTTTAACCCTGTATACTCTTTCACACAGTCACTACTGTAGATGACTCAGGTGCCTGAAGAAACACAGTTCCTTAGCTTATATGGCTAATTCTGGAGATGGTATCAAAGTGTGGGACTTCAAGGTTGGCTCCATACACTTAAAGATTCAACATTGGTGACATGAGAAAATACCAAAATAATTTCACATGTAAAACTTGGTTATGTAGTAATTGAGAGGAATAGATATATCAGTCACCTCTTAATGTATTTTGAATCTTGAAGATAAAAAGGGAAATGATACATACTTGAGATCATTGGAGAAAGGATATATGGCAATGGAAAGAAAAGGAGCCAGAAAGAAAGACTAAGGCATATCGGGGCTTATGCTGGAGTATTTGTAATTCTTAAATATTTCAACAGATTAATGAGGTCATGGATAACATGTGTGATTTTAAAGGAAAATAAGTATTTCATCTGAGAAGAATAAAATATCAGCATGTAGGACTCTATGAATCCTATGGCGGCAATTGTTTTATGAGTGCAAGGGGAAGCATAAACTGTATTTCTGTAATTTCAGCTAACATTTCTATGGCATTTTCTCATCTTATGACTTTTTTCTACATATCAATTTATATTTTGCTTTTGAGTAGTTATAACTCTTATGTTTTACTCCTATTTGGAACTCATTCTGTTTTCTAAATACTCTTTTGAATTTCATTCTGGTTGTGAATTGCTAGACAGCCCTTACCTAATCCATGGAATTTCTTATGTATATCAGGCTTTCGCTGGATGTACTTGGAAAGTGGACTTCAATAATTTTGAATTCAAAATGTATATTTTGATGCCTGGCACACACTCACAATGCGAAAGTAGTGAGGAAATGTTCATGTTGACCCTTGTTCTCTTAGCAGGGATGAAAGAATAAGGAAGTCCTTTCTCTATACTCTTCTGCTTCACCTCTACCTCGGGGTCATTAGATATCAATGTTATTGGATGTTGTCTAGGTCATTACTAGATTTAATTAAATGACACTATACATTGAAGCCAAAGCATTAACATAGAGCTAGGGCTGTGCGGTAAGATAGGATGGTCCACATCAAAGAAGGTGTTTTATAGTTGCCCTGAAATCAGGAGTAAAGGCCCAGTACGTGTTAGGAAGAGAAAGAAGCTCGTAACTGACTTTTGAAAATCATTCCAAAGGTGATAGGCTTTGGCTTTTGGTATGTGTAGCTCGATTTCTACGAGCTGCAACAATGGGTCTGCCACTGCCTTGGCAGCTGCGGCTCTCTGACCCTGCACACTGGAGAATGCCCTCCTGGCTCCCTGGCTCACCTAGCTCTCAGGACGGCCTCTGCCCATGGGGAAGAGGCTGGCAGATGGGAGAGTGGAGCATGGTTTGACACCTCGTTAAAAGCTGATAAATCTGAGTGCTGAGTGAAGGCCAAGTTTTCCACAGATGAAAGGTAATTCCATGTTGGCTCCAGTCCGACTTTCCCTCTGGCATAAACTGCCAATTGAGCTGTTTTGGTTAAAAACAGGATGTCAAGCTAATTTTATCTTTTTCTTTCTTTTTTTCCTGTGCCACTTCTTTGTCCAGCTCGGCAATCTGGTGTTCTCGTTTCTGCATGAGACTGCATTTTGCAGTGAGGAAATGATGGTCTTATCGAAAGGAGAGATCATTTACTGGAAAATATGGGAAAATCATTTGACTGTATTATCCTTCAACATCTTCTGCCTCATTAATAGAAAGGGAGCTTGGAGGAGGGCAGGTGGCCTTCAAAAGTAAAGCAGTATTTGCATCCTCCCTTGCTGCCCAGTGAGGACTGGTGATGGAGTTGTAGCCAAAGCGGTCTGAGTGGGAGAGGCCGGGGCAGCGCTGGGAGGTCCCCAGAAGACCTGGTGCATGGATTTTTCCCTTCAGTTTCTCCCTTTTCCATCCTGTGTTTTGGAACGTGAATATGTTGGCTGAGGCAGTGTTTTCCGCTATGATTGTGAGGGCCAGGCCCTGGAAACGACAGAAAAGAAAGGTGCAAGGAGCCTGAGTGTCTGGGGTCTCCTTAGGCCCCTCTCTCAGCTTTGTAAGACAGAAAGGACTCGGCCACCCGCCTTGCTCACCCTGAAATGCCCAAAACCTACAAGAGGAATTGAACTTCTAATTTGGTAAAGCTATGGCATCTGAAACATTCTGTTCTTTACAGTGAAAACAAATCTTAACGCAATTCTAACACAATTTTTAAAAATTTGTCTGTCCCAGTTTATCAGGCATGATGTAATTAAGGATGCTACAAAAATATAAGCTTGTTAAAAATTATAGTTCGAAAATCTTCCCTAAAGATATGGAGCTTTAAGAAGTCTCCTAGAAATACATGTATTTTCAAGGGTGAATTTTTTTCTAATATGATGCAAATCAATTTTTGTATGTAGTACTTTAGCTCAATTATACATTACTAAGAAGCATGCTAATAAAATTGCTAGCAGTAATAATTTAAATAATTCTATTTCCACTAAACATTTTTACTTAAGGTAGGAGTTTTTATTTCTAATTCTAAAATTCTTTGACTTGGATAAGAACATTGACATTAGCTTTGACCAAGTAAAATCTTAAGTGGCTTGCCTGCAGTACACACTGGTAAGTTAGTTTGCTCATTTAGTTATTAGGAACAAGCATCTTTATCAGTGCACAAAGGTTGGTTGCTAGGTAATCACACACCAGCCATCATGTGCTCATCTGAAATGCAGGTCAGTAGTATTGGTGAAACATTGTTTCACTGGGCCATGGCTTAGAAGGACTTCCTAGACATTAAGTTTTCTGCTGTCTCTAAATTACCAGCGCTGTGGTTTGACCATGTTTTCCACAATTTATGTGGAAATGCAATTCCTCTGGGACAGTCCTAGTTGCTGGGACCCTTGGGAGGCTCTTACGTCAAAAGGGCACCACCTTCTGAGTGGACGAATGCTCTATGGTGGGAGTGGGTCAGTTACTGTGAGAGTGACTCTGTCCCACAAGGGAGCTCTCCTGCACGTGTTCTCTTGCCCCCTCTGTCCTGTGTGTACCCTCCTAACCTTCTGATGATGTAACAAGAAAGATGCAGGCTCCCCACATCCTGATGTCTTCAGTCTCTAGAATCAGGAGCCAAGTAGGCATCTATGGTTTATGAATTACCCACTTTTTGCTCTTCTGTTACAGCAGCAGAAAATGGACTCAGAAAACCATGTACCATGATTTATTTTTCTACAGAATGAAAGTGTTTTCCTCCATGCCTTCAGGTGTGCCTACCTAAGTCATCCACAATGATCACCTTCACCTGTTGCTGGTCACCTCTGCGGGATGCCTCTGAGGTGGTCTCCTACTCCACAATTCTGCTTCCCCATAATCTTTAGAATACCCTTTTAAAACATCGATGAAAAGGAATCAATATAGCTTTCACCTTCTTCATAGTATCTTTCACTTAAAAACTGTAGAAACAAGTGAGAATGCTTTCAGCTTTTAATATGCTTTAGCACTGTGATTAAAAAGTATCAGCTAGGAAAGAAAAAGATATAATAAGCAATCAGGCTCAGAATATTACTTTATGGTAGTGTTTCCTTTATTGGATAATTTTACCTAGGATGTATTTATGGATTGCTATTTAATAGTTAATATTTGATAATAAGCTTATTTGACTAATCCTAGTTTTCAAAATGAGGGACCATTGTTACAAGTTGCTAACACTGGTAATTTGCAGTCCTACTTGTCAAGTGGTAAGCAGCAGAGGGTCACATGACGTGGAGATCTGATGACAAAGAGAATTTAGTTGGTACCTCAGGGGAAGTCCTATTTTGGGTCAAAATGTCAAGATGTCATTAATGAGATGCATTATTTAAACTTACACAGGCTTCACTGACCGTATTGCTTTAGGCATGAATTCACTTATTAAAAGATAGCATCGTACAGGAGTTGTGTTACTCTGCTGCAATTCTTGATAACTGTTTAGTCCGCTAAACAAATAAGTCAAAAAAGTTTGTGCTGCATTTCACATGAATTTCAAAGTATATTTGGAGGAGGCAAGTTAAATTGTCAGTTTCTTTATTTCCTTTTTGACAAACTAAATATCACATGGACTCCTAAGTAGGTTTTCACATTTTTTTTCCAATTCTTGTACCCTGAAACTTGTGAGAATCGCCCAATACTGGTATGTGTGGTTTGAGTCTGAAAGACAAACGGAACTAGATTAACATTTTCAGAGTGTCTTATAAGGAAACTTTAAATTTTTTGCAGATTCAAATTAATCACCTCTTATATTAAATTATTTTCATGTGATCTAAATCATACTTTTGATCTTATGCCTCTCATTTAATATGAGACAACTGTACTTGCAAAAGGGAGAAGTAAGGCTTTTCTGAGTCAATTTCCAAAAATAATTTGTTATTTAATAAAACAAGTTGAGACAGCCAAGATGTACTATTTTAAAAGGTCAAAACTGAAATGTTAAAAATATCTAAAAATTTCAGCTGAAACAAAATTATACTATATCAATGTATCCTGTTCTGCTATAACCATTTCTCTGAATCCACAGAAGTTCTTAAGCCCATGCTTAAGAAATCAAGGAAGGCTTGACCACCCTTGACAGTGAGTGCCTAATTTAGCAAATACTATGTCTTTACTATCATAGAATGAGTGGAAGGAACACATGACTTGCAGTGATTTGGTTGTCATTCTTACTTAGCACCCAATAATGTACTTTTCACTAATAAAGAAAATATATGGAATTCTTGGCATCTTCTACTCATTCCTAAAATCACATGCCATTTTATGACTGTATTCTGCATAAAACATTCTGATTACTTTTTAAAATAATTGACAGTTTCCATTTTTTGTTGTCTATCAATTATGACAAATTTTAACTTGAACTCTGACATGTCATTGTGAAAGAGGAAGACTAGATGTGACATTTAACGGGCCAACAGGTGGCCTCAATAGTAAAGAGTAAAAATGTTCTTATAGGTAGATGTTTTCCCTGACTCTTAAGGACTTCAATATTGTAGGAAATGTACTTTGTAATTTAAAACATAGCCTGACAAATATTCACTTAGTCCTCTTATCTTCTTTTCATTCTCTCCAAATGAAAATAAAGAGAAACTAAATGATTGAAATGAAGTGAGATTTTATTTAATGAGCATCTGTTCATCACACAGGCATCCATTTAACAGATATTTATTGAGCTGGGCACTACAAATGTCAGTTTTTACTTAATGTTTTAAAACATAATCTTCAAAATATCTGGTATAGTTTACACTGCAGAACAAGTATATAATAAATGAGAGGACAGAATCAACCTAAGCTCCATGCCTATAACATATGAAGTAAACTATTCAAACAGAAGTCAGTGTGATTAATGACATCCTACTAAATTTCTAGTTGTTTAGATGAAATATGCTTTAATGTCTAAACTTGTATTATTTCTAAAATTTGTGCCTGTTTGTTTCCACATGAACATACATTTTGAATATAGATTTACCTTTGTGGTATTATAGAAGATACTTAAACTTGTTCTGTGATTATCTTATCATTTAGTATGAGAAATAAAAAGGAAAGCAGAAAAAATGGAGATATTTCTCTTTGAAGGTGTTTTTCCTCCTCTTGAAAAGAAAATCTAATCCAGATAATTAGTCCAATCCAGATAATTTTCCTTTTCAATGTGAACATATCAGGAGTTACACAGTAACTTTGCTCTGGTCAACACAATACAATCAAGTTATGGAGCTTGTCCTCCCCAGTGAGAGGAAATGGAGCCAATATAATGAGGTATCTCCTTTCCCACACTCTCTGTGTGCATTTATGTCCCACATAGCCCTCTTCTGCTAGACTCCCAGAATGCTGTAAGCAAAGAAAAATGAACTTCCACCTGAGGAAGCCACTCCACAGATGAGGAAGGGCCAAGGAGAACTGCCTTGGATTGCACGAGAGTTTTGTGGGTACCAAAGGATCTTCATCCTAGGGTCAGATGGGGTGGGCTTGTTGGCATGTCGTACATGTCTGTTAGGGTGGTACCTGGGGACTCAACACTGCCTCTCCCTCACCTCGGAAGAAGACAGATGAGGTTTGGGCAAAAGTATAATTGTTCAAAAGGAGTCTGAACAGTCTAACTCTGTAGCATCTACCTCAAGGGGAAGGATGTGCAAACATCTGAAAGTTTTGTACCCTGCTTGACTCCTGACTTTGCACTGTTATTTTTTCTCTTTGTCCATAGGGCCATGAATGGAGTACTTCATTTTTCAGATCTAAGTGATAAGTAGTGCTCAATTCTATTGAATGAGGCAAATGACTCATGGTAGGTCAGGACTTAGTATTTATATTATTCACTTAAATGTCTTTCTGAGTACATCAAAGTCTGGTTATTTCTACATGACAAGGAAGGGAACATTTCTGTTAACTATCCTACATGTTCTCTGTTATGGTTTAGATCTAAGATGCTCCCCCAAAGTCTCATGCCTTCAGGGGGTCTTGGAAGATGATTTGTATCATGAGGGTGGCATATTCATCAGTAGACTAATTCATTGAGGTGTTCATGGTTGAATGGGCTGTTAGGAGGCAGGGCCTGGTTGGCAGAAATCACCAGAGTGTGACTTGGAAGACTGTGTTCTTACCCTTGGCTCATCTCTTCTCTCTGTTTCTTGGGTGCCTTGGGTTGAGTAACTGTCCTCTGTCATGCTCTCCAACTGTCTTGTGTGTGCCTTAGAATCAATCAACCATGGACTGAAATTCTCTGAAACCACGAGCCAAACAAACATCTCCTCCTTTGAGTTGTATCCAGTATCTTGTTCCAGAAAGGAAAAAGTGACTACCACAGTCTCTCTCATCAGGTAATGTAAATTTGGGAAAATAATAATAATAAAAAAAAGATGAGCATAGATTATTCTATCTCTCCACATTTTTCTTGTTAATGGTGGCAGCCTCACACAGCTCAAATCTTTCCATAGTGGCCATGATTTCCACAGCTCATGATATACCTTTGTAGCAGTGTATACTTAAAAATATTTTTCAGTCCTTAAAAACACCACTAACATCACCTTTCAATAGTCTAATTATTATTATTATTATTATTATTACTGTATGTTATAGAATTCTCTCACTTTCCAAACAAATATTATATAATAAGCTACTCTGACGTCTTAAAATGCACTCTACAATAAGTGCTGAAAAGAGTAAAAGAAAATGTGCTCTCGGTGATTATCCTAGAGATTATTTTTAGGCTTTTGAAGAGTCAAATTGGCTGTCCATACATAGGATTACATTTATTTTACACTTTTCTCATATGAACCTCTATATAAATAACTTTAAAGAAACATTTGTTTTTTTATGGTTGATAGCCAATTATTTAAATTGCCAATTTGAATAATTAGTTTATTCAATATGTTGTGACATCATCTGCATCACAAGGTTCTAAACCCGTGACAATAAAGTTAATTGAAAGTTTGGCAACTATCCAGGTAAATAATCGTGGCTGGCTAGACTAAACAAAAAAAGTACCTGAAATACTATAAAACATGATGGTTTTGTTCATGCTAACACAAGTGTGTTTTTCATATGTAGGAAGAAATATATTTCTAAGTGTAAAATGAACTCAGGAATCAACAGAATCCTTTTGTTAAAGGTCAGATAAATGTTTTAGACTTCATGGACCATACAGTTTTTGTCACAATGAGTCAACTTCGTCCTGTAGTTTAAAAGGAGCCATAGATATTATGCAAAGGAACTGAACCTGCTGTGTTCCAGTATAACATTATATTTGAACGCTAAGATTTTAATTTCATATAATCTTCACATGCCACAAAATATTATTCTGATTTTCCTCACAGCTGTTTAAAAATAGAAAATTATTCAGTTTTGCCTCACAAGCATATAATAGCAGACAGTGGGTAGATTTGGCCCAATGTCATATTTGCTGACTCTAATAGGAGTTTCTCCTTTTCTTCAAATGATGTACTCTCTGGAAATTTGTTATTATTCTAGTTTTAACTTTTTCCAAAGGCCTCGGATTGATTAATATCATACAAGGGGACATATGCACTACGATTGCTTGGCTGTTCTTACACAGCCCCGAACAATGTTTGCTTTCAGTGAATCTAAATAAACTGAATAAAGGGAAGTTTGGAATCTCCTAATCATAGCTAAAACTTACCATCAGTCTCTAAACCATGCATCCTTACAGAATTATTTCGGTTAAGAAATTTCATGATGACTTTTGGTCACTAATTGACAATTTCAACTTTTTTGTTGCGTATTAATTACAGACAATTTTTTTTAACATTTTGTAGATCACATATTACAAAAGCCACATAATGTGATGGTTTCAAAAAGTACTCCACAAGATTTCTCAATATAAAGGGATTAATCCTGTTTTCTACTTCTTCCTCATACATTTCCCTCAGGATCAACCTGAAGAAATCTTCAGCATTGTTCTATATAAATGGGAGCCGCAGGTAGAGCAGGACACACAACACTCTCATCCTCCTTTTAAAGGATACATAAGAGCTTTCTTCTCCAAGAGTTCCTTTCTAATTTTCTGAACCACTTATAGATCCCTTATAGTTCTTGAAAGAAATGTGTAGAGAAAATGACTTCCTCGGCCATCCATTCCATGATTCTTAGCTGGATTCTGTTGCTTTTCACTAGTTAATAGGAAATGCTATTGAAATCATTTTTCTGGGAAAGCAAATGCTATTTTCACCATTCTGTGTTTTCTGGGACCAAGGCTTTCAGGGCATAACCTTTGAAGTTAGTGCATTTGTTTTAAATTCCTAAAATAGTGATGTATTTCCTGAAAAAAAGAGAGACAGAATTTCAAGGCTGCTGGAAACAATGGAAGTATCTGAGGGCCAGCTATTCCAGATACTTGTCTCCCCAAAGAATTGGAACTTAGGAGCTTGATATAATCTAAGAATTGAAATAGGCAAGGAAATGTAATGCTCATCACATTTATACTTAGATAAAGTTCCTTACATTTAATGCAGCTTGCACAGTGTTCCAATATCAGCCTAATATTTGTTGAAAAATAAGATTATATTTTTATTAATTTAGGATTCTAGCATGTAGCTTATGTGTATTAGATTAAAAGGCTCAGGTATTGGAAAATGTATTACACTATTAAAGCTCAGTCAGTTACAATCTGTGTTTTCTTGTTCTCTTTACACAGCTGGCCTCAAAGATGTGGCAATGTGTGTGTGTGTGTGTGTGTGTGTGTGTGTGTGTGATGTGTGTTTCTAAGTCTGTGTATTCGGGGCCAAGTGCTTTACAAACCTAGATCAGAGAAAGGTAATTATTTTCATAGCATTGGAATTAGGTGAGGCCCCAATTCATGGAAAATTTATTGTCAAAGAGAAGTGATGAGTCATACAAATTAGTGAACCAAATATGAAAAGATCAGCATTATGCTAAAATGTACCGAAAAGGAAGTGGATAAGCTCGGATATTGGAAACAACAAAAATTATAATTGAAGTTTCTAAAAATAGTTTTCCACATTTTATAACTGTTTCTAAGAGATGATAATGAAAATTATTTATCAACATATGATTAAAATTAAGGATTAAATAAATCCATTTATTGAACATGAAAATTAACACTTTGGATAAAGTTGGGAAAGTTAAATCACCAATAGAAGTTTCTGTGGGTAGACTATTAGGGTTTACTTTGCTTGCTTGCTTTTCACCCACACTAGTCAGTGTGGCTGGAGAATCTTCCAAACCAGATGAATGTAATTCAGATCAAATCTAATCTTAGAAAGGTGGCAAACCTGGGGCCTCCAATGGTTTCCACAGATTTTTATGTGGTGAAGATAGATTCAGGTCTCTGTTCGTGCAGAGGTTTTACATTGTAAACAGTTTACTACACAATTGGCTTTAGTATTTTAGTATAATTCTAGACATAAAAATCAAGTAATTCTTAACACTAAAGAACTAAAACAGATAAGATACTTACATGAATGGCCAGAAGCAGGAAGAACTATTCTTTTTAATTCAGTGAACTGATTGATCTAGATTATACCATATCATTGAAATGTCTTTGGACACCAAAACACACACACACGAGAGTGAATATTTATAGGAGAAATGAATAAAACCATGCTGATTTAGCTAGATATGCTATGGACTGAATTGTGTTCCCTTCCAGCCCCAAAATTACATGCTGTACCTAAAGACTTCTGAAGTCACCAAGAAATTGCCTTTAGAATACAAAAACTTTCTTTTTTTAAAAAATAAAAACGTGGCATTCTTTATTTATCAAATGTTTTAAAACATTGAAATGCATTCATCTTCATGGTCATGTTTTTTAGAAATATCTTTTCTTCCCTTTTGTCCTTCAATCCCCTTAGCTATTTTGGTGGGTTCATCTCTAAAACAAAGAGTCTTAAATGTTTCTTAATTCTACTTGCTTTTTATTGTGCCTGAATCAGATGAATCTAGATTTGCTTTCTTGTCTCTGACACATGAATGAAGGTTAACCATGGAGATTTCCTCAGCACATTTTCGGGATGATATCAAAGGTAAGCCCTAATGCAAGCATATGCCAGTACAGTTTTGAGAATTTAAGCATCACTGCTGGTACTAAAAAGCAATACTCAGTTTCAGAAGTACATTGTTATACTGGGCACGTTCATAACGTCTAGTATTCATTTCCACAGTTTTGATTTCAGAATACAGTTTTCTGAGGTTCAATGTGATTGCCTCAGACATAATTCTTGAATGTCAATAACACAATCTTTAACAAAGCAAGGGTAAACTTGAATATGGAACTGTTTCTAAAGGAGCAATAATAGCAAGAGAAAGCTCTTGGCTTTAAAAAAAAAAGGTACATATACATTGTAAGGAACAAAACAATCAAAATGCTTTATACATATCAGAAATATCCGAAGTGCCACCAATACAACAATTGCCCTGAACAAAAGTCATAAAGTTTGGAGCCATGTGTAACTCTACATTTGCATTCATATCTTTCCCATGATCCGCTACCCATTAGGAAGCTTTTAACCAGAACTTTTAGCGATATGTTTTTCTTTAAGTAAAATAAGCCTCATAAAAGTACTACCATTAATGTCCGACAGTTGAATTGGGCAACGTCTTCCTGAAATATGTGTGATCCTTAAAAAATTATTTTTTCCTTCATGAATCATCAATGTTCCATCTTGAAATAAATCATGGTCATGGTCTTCATTCACTGGCTCCTATGTTCTCTTCACCCAACATTTTGTTGATACCATCACAAAGTTTTTGTAAGTGAGGTTTAAAATTGCCAAAGGAATTCTACAAAGCAGCCAAAAATTCACAATTTGCGAAATGATCAAAGACATTATCAACCTGCCTATGTGACTTGGCAGTGAGGTGACACTGAATGATGTGGTGGAGCGTTTCTCTGCATTCATTTAACAGCTTGGATGACACACATTCCGGTTGAAGGTATAATCCACCTGATAGAAACTGACCACAGTCATAGCAAGCTGATGAACTTTCTTAAATTTTTCCATCAGTGTGAGCTCCTCCTGATTAAACTGGTTATTCCTATAGAGAATGGCCAGCTTGATGGCAGTTTTGATGAGGTGTTTGATGATCTTCTCTGCCTCCTTCTTGTTCTGGATATATTCCTTGGTCACTCTGAAGAGCTCATCTAGTATCTCACTACTTGTGTCATCTATTAAGGTGGTGGCGATGGATTTCGACGCCATTTTACCCAAGATCTTCTGTGCCTGAATGGCCAGGTTTTTGGAATTAAAGACATCTGTGGCCACTTCCGGGGATTCCTTGGCTCCGGGGTGCATGGCGTGGACCTGTTTGGGCTGGAGAGTCTGCAGGGGCAAAAGCTTTCTATTAATATTGAATATAAATTATTTCAATATTTAGAAAAATTTTATACATTTAGATGAGTTATATGATTTGAGACACTATTCAATTAATACTTCGGACACATTTTTTCTCTAAAGGCTTCCATAATTACAAAGAAATGTTATTTATTTGTGACCCCAAATATAATATTTTTAAGTCTCATACTGTACATCTGTCAATGGATTAAAAAATTAGTGTGATAGGGCTGTAGTAATGTTAAAAACATCAAATTTTAGCAGACTGCTGATCCTTTATTGATTTGTTCAACTGTATATATGTTTTGAAAATATTTATGAAAAAATTGTGTATAGTTTTGTGCAGCAGATTCCATAAAAAGTGTCATGAACACACTTGTTAGAATCATTTAGTATGTACAAAATTCTGAAAGAAACAGAAGACAATATATATAATGATTCAGTTGTGTTTTAATGCTTGTTAGTTGAGTCATGGAAAAATTTTACAAAGCTTTAACATGCTGTTACTCAAGTTCATGATTTTGCTAAACAAAAATAATATTTGACAAATGTTTAAAATCAAAGACAAAATGAGTATGATTTCTTCACTGATATACACTGCATACCGGTAACCTGAGGTTGTAACTCCAAAAGGGGGCACTTACTTGTAACTTTGCTTAATGAATATGACACTCCAGATTAAATAAAAACTTTTCATAATAGAAGTTAATAATAAACATATTATGTATTTTTCTAATATTAATCAATATGGAGAGGGATTTAATTGTGATTCACAGTATTATGTAAGTTTGCAAACCCTATAAGAGACATTGGGAAATGTCTCTTTTTAATATTAATATGTTTAGAGTTGTTTTTCCATGTGTCTAATTCTTTCAATTCTATGTCAGTAATACTGAGCTGACACAGAATTATTTAGTCCATTTAGACAGACTTGGTTTTAACAATGGTGTGTTTTTGCTTCAAATCCATTCTTCTGAAAGAGACAAGCCCATTTTGTCAACGTAGAGGACAATATTGAAGAGAAGTGATTTTTTGTACTCAATTTAATTATTACTGAGATTATCAAAACTGTAAGAAAAATTACTGAAACAATTATGTTACCTGTGCCTTACTTTGGAATGTGTTGGATATCTTAGTCAATTTTTCAACTGTTGAAATTTAGGAAATCTAAACACAAGTCAGTTAGTCACAATTAAAATTTAACACCCAAATTGAGATGTGCCATGAGTATAAAATGTGTATCCCACTTTGCAGACTTAGACAGATTATAAGATGTTAAGTATGTCGCTAATATTTTCCAAACGAAGTGATAATGTTTTAGAAATAATGTGTTAAGTACAATGTACTTTTTAAATTAATTTCTCCTGTTTCTTTTTCCTTTTTCAGTGTGACTACCAGAAAATGTCAAATTCCAGGTGGTTTGCATAGATTTCTGCTGAGCAGAACCTTCCTGGCCCGAACATGGTGTATAAAACCTGTTACAGGAAAGTATGCCTTTTTTTGAGTTCCCGGAGAGAGCATGTTTCTGTATTTGGCTAGGTTGAAAAGGCCCAAGAGTAAGAACTATGCTTTCATTTCTGTATTTTCACTTTCTGGTAAAATATATAGTATCTAATATGTAATCAATAAGTATTTTAAAGGAATAGATAAATTATTGAATGAACGAATATATGTATGAATGAATACTCAAATAAAAACAGGGTTTTGAAGTTTCAGTCTAAACAAAGAAAGAAATCTTTTCTCTGTGCCTCACATTAGGAAGTTTTTTTCTTCCACGTTTCCTTCTTCTATCTAGTGATAGTACGCATGTGAGGCAAGTGTTCCTATGAGGTGACACTGTGTCCCACGGTAGGTGGCTCACGCCATTCCTACCGTGTTCCTCTTAGAGTAGCCGCTATTCATTCCATGGGGAGGCGAGAATTCCCATCCTGGGGCTGTGGGGACGAGTGTGGAAGGACCCCAGCCCTGAACATTTGAAATCGATGGCAACGCTTCAGTCACATACCTCTCAGCCAGGGGAGCCGCTGGCGCTACACAGAGCCACACAGGGATGGGTATCGGAACAGAGTGAGCAGGCCATGCTGTGGAGGTGACCTTCTCCAGCATGCTCCCACAGAAGGGTGTGTCTGCATGGCGTGGATAATTCCACAGCCCGGCACGGAACTGGAGCCCGGCTCTCAGGAGAGAGCAGAAAGCCAACATGTGTCTCTGGTCAGGACAGCAAGGAGGGAGAGAGGGGACTCCAGCGAGTTTCCCTGGATGTCAAGGTAGCGCATACCTTGTGCCTTAATTTAAGACCTAATGCAACAGCTCCTTCCCATCAAAAGCACTCAGCTGTGGATTCAAAAGTCTATGCTTATCCCAGTCATGACTGGCTCTCATGACGTGCATTGATTTGTTTTGGTCCAAGGGACCCAATGAAATCACATATCGAAAATTACCTGGCTTCTAAAGCAAGTGTATGATCATATGTAGGGTTTGGAAAATTATTTTTATTTTTTAAAGGAATGAAAATAGACAAATAAGGAATAAATAGTTCCCTCCTCTATCTTTTCCTTTGATGTTCTTCCCCATGCAAATAGCGTCATTTTCTTTCCCCTTAGACATTAAGCAAAATGCATGAAGTGCGCAATGATATTCTTGTGGATGCATACCATGCTAATAAGACTCATATCTATTGCAAAGCATATTGTGATGTAAAGAATCAATTGGTTAGTTTGTTGTTAGGATTTTAAATGGAGCCACAGACCCGTCTTCTTTCAAGAGACTGAGGGCAGAAGAAGCAGATGATTTGGAAGGGAGGTGAGCATGAGGAGGTGCAGCCTTTGGCTCAGCCCTGGTCAGAGTGGAGCTACCAGTTAGGACAACATGACAGGTGCAAACTACACCGAGGAAAACTTGACATAGATTGAAGGAAATAGGAGAAATGTTAGTTTGACAGGGTCTTTAGCAGTAGCTGTCAAGAATTAGTGGAAAGTCACCAGTTACAGTAGGTGACAAAGAACAGACCTGTCAGGCTGGGGAGGTAGCTTAGGGGAAGAGTGTGTGCTTAACATGTACCAGGCCCCTGGTTCGATCCTTGGCAACACACACACACACACACACACACACACGCGCACACACATGGTGCGTCACTAGCCTGTCACTAAAATGCAAAGGGCATAGCTGATAACTGAAAGGCACGTTGAGTTTTCTGACTGTCATAAGTACAGGGATTCTTCTCTCAGAACCCTGGCTGCTTTCTCATTGGTAAAGGAGCATCACGTCACATGCTGCTTTAGGGCATTTGGATGTGACCTCCCTAGGCACGACTTTTGGAGGGGAGGTTGCAATACAAAACTTGATGTTGTAGTATTCTTTTCAATGAAATTTTACGCAGGATCTATTTTTTTATAATGTATCATGGCTTAGCCCTAAAATGTACCCCAAAATCTCATGTTTTAAGAGATGACAAGGCTTTCAGAAGGTGACTGGGTCCTGGGCGTGTGCTCCTCCTCAGTGATGAATGCACTGTCAAGTTCATCTGTCGCTGGGTGAACTGGGGGAGCCAGAGCTGGTGAGAGGAGGTGGGCTGCTGAGCTGTGCGCTGGAAGGTGTGCTCTTCTCCCCATCTTCTCCTTTCTCTCTGCTTTCTGGCGGCCATGTGTTGAGCAGTGTTTCTCTGCCAGGTCAAGCTCTATGGCTTCTGCCTTGGACCCAGGTGACATAGACTTACCACCCTGAAACCATGAGCCAAGTAAATCCTTCCTTCTTTTTTCCTTTTTGAGTGTCAGATATTCTGTGCCAGAGACAGAAAGCAAACACCTAGGAATGTTAGTCTGCTGAATATTTTTATTTTATTGGCATTTTAACCACAGAGAAAAACAAAGTATTCCTGCTGCACAGAAATTGACCTGAAGACTCTGGGACTGCAGCAGCCCACCCGCTAGACACCCACATATGCGGACCCATGCAAGGCACAGAGCAGTCTACAGGGAAATTGCAAGATGAAGTGGCTTGTGATGGCTGTAAGAAAGTGGAGAGACCCTCGGTACCCTTTCAAATTAGGAGTAAATTGAATATTTTAGGAATAGATGATTTGGGAGAAAAGACATGTTTTGGAAAACTAGAAGGCAGCTGGGAAAGGGCGTTGCTCAGTGGAAGACCATTTTCTTAGCATGTTCAAGGCTTGGGTTTGATTCCCAGCTCCCCCAAATGAAGTCATTTGTAGCCTGACATGGTGGTGCACACCTGTAAGTAATCCCAACAGTCTGGAAGGCTGAGGCAGGAAGGTGGCAAGTTTGAGCTCAGTTTGAGCAACTTAGTGACATTGGAAGACCCTGACTCAAAATTTTAAAAATAATGAAAAGGACTAGGGATGTAGCACAGTAAGGAGGCCATGAGTTGGATCCTCAGCACTGCAATTTGAAAAAAAAATTAAACAAAAAGCACAGCAAAAGAAACAAGTCCTGGAAAGTTAAGGTTTATTTTGAACTATTTAATGAATTTGTAGTATCAGACATCATCACACATTCCATATTTTATTCCCTCCCTTAACCCTCATGAAACCCTGGGTGAGGTAATAGCACTTTCTCTTGTCGTAGCTGGGAAACCTCACCTCCCTCTATGTTGGAGAGCAGAGCTCTCAGGAGTGGTGTTTGTGTGATCAGAGACCACCGTGCTCAGCGGCGGTGGTGGAAGGTTCGCCTCATTTTACAGTCTTCATCTGTAAGCAAAGTTGAAAGTAATCCGTACTTCGAAAAGGACAATGCCGCTTTCTGAGGTTACTTGATTCAAATCGTGAGTCTTGTCGGAGCTAGCTTAAAACATCAAAATGATGTTAGTTTACTACAGCACGCTGAAAATGTATTTGTCTTTTATTTTTAATTTTGAAAGTGTGCGTGCATGTGTGTGTGTGTGTGTTCCTGGGGATTGAACATAGGGCTTTACACTGGGCTACAGCTCAGCCTTCTTTTTCTGTTTTTCAAATTTTGAGACTGGGTCTCACTAACTCAGTAAGTTTCCCAGGCTGGGCTCAAACTTGAGAACCTGCTGCCTCTGCCTACCAGAGTGCTGTGATTACAGGTGTGCACCACCAGGTCTGGCTAAGCTGGGAATTTATTGACTTATTTACTTATATATTTGTGTGATTCTAGAATACTGCATTTTCTAGACTTAAGTGAATACTCATATATTACAGTTTGACTCAAATATTTTTAATATATTTATATTTAATCCTCTTCACTTCATGAAGGAACTAAAGAGATCATAATACATTACTATATGTAATTTTCCTTTTATTTTAAACTCAATACTTAACGGTCTCTAGAAAGGCACTGGACTGGTTCCTTTCAAAAAGGAGGTGTCGTATGAATTTGACCACATAATTCTATTAATTTCAGTTCAAAGGTACAGAAATATTTGGTTCAGGATTTCATGTTGTGCTAAAAATACTCTCTAGAGGCTGTTGAATTGCAGTCTGTGTCATTTATTTAAGGGAAATTAATTAATTAGTTAATTCTACAGCTTAAAATAAGTTAGTATGGAGACAGCTTTGTTAGCCTAGCTAGAAATTCACAGCATCCGGTGAATCCAAGGTAGAGGAGGAATCAGAGCGCAGCAGGGAAGGTGCTGACTCAGCAGCGGGTGTGTGGGATTAGGGCCAAGTTTGTTTCCAGGATGGGACAGAGTAAAGGCCTGAGAGATCATGATAAGGAAACCTTCAAGTTAGGCTTTCTTTTTTCTGAACATATTTAAAAATCTGTGGAAATTCCCTCTAAGCCCCATTGTGTGTTACCAAGAGTAGAAATTAAATAAGCTTGATTTATTATCTAATCTCAGAATACACAGCACCTTCCAGATCACAATGAAAGGACTATTAATCAAGTTCAGAAGAGCAAATCAACTTTTTTGGTAATAGCACTTAGTATGGGATTTTTGTGCTATTAGAAGTATGCAATTGTATGAGTGGCTTTGAGATGCTACAGAAAATACCATTTTTTTCCTGGATCGTTAAATGTGATGGAAAACTTTTAAGATAACTTTGAAAATTCTTTATACTCTCCAAGTGACAATCAACTGATATATCTGAGAATAGCGCAATCAATCAACTTGAGGCTGAAAATACAACTGAAATCAAATTCATCTGTATTCTTTGATATTCCTGGAATTGTTTTAATTTTTATATTTTAATATGGCACAATATAGAGAGCATGGAAGAGAAATAAGACAGTAAAATGTAATTTTCAATGTATACATATCTGTAATTATATGTAACACAAAATACGTCATCTAGAAATTTATTATAGATTTTTTTCTTATTAATTGGAGGCTAAAATAGTTTCCTCAACACTCTCAGAAAACTCCACATGAGGAGAGGGGGCATTTTTAGAGAACTCATTGGCCAATGAATTTGTACCTAAAAAATAAACAAAAACCTGAAAACTAGTTTACTTTATCATCTTTCCCGAATAAATTCCTTCACATCTCGTCTTATCATTTTCTCAGAACCAGAGCATTTTTCCAGTATTATAAATCGAAATTTGGAGATGTCAACCTTAAAGCTCAAAGGAAAGGAATGAAATCTATCAAGGATTAGTTACTTAGTTTGGATTTATTGCCACAAAGTGAATGAATTAACTGACTTTATGAAACGCAGGATAACCCAAAGCATTCCTATGCTGGGTGATACACAACCCTCAAGCCTGTAGCTTTGGGGCTGTGTCACACTCGGACAGATGGTAACTGCCAGAGTTTTCCTCCTCTCTGAAGGCCTCTTCAGAGTGACAATTCATGGTTCTGTTTTCCTGATGGCTGCCTGGACCCGAGTCTCGAAGTTGCTCTTCCGCTGTGTTCTCCCTCGGGCTGCACTCCACACTGCCCCTGCCCTCTTCCTTCTGTTGTTCACTTAGCTCCTTTCTCTTCTTGCATAACCTTCTTTTGAACCCAGTGCTGTGCCCTGCTGTAGTTCTTCATTCGCATGGGACTTTCTCAGCTAGCTCTCTGCAGACCCAGCGCTAAGCTAATTTTACCCCAATCAGAGAAAACCAAATGATCTTGCTGTCTTCGTGTATATGTGACCTACGGCTGGAAAACGATTTTCCCTCTAACAAAAGCCCTTTAGTTGTGCGAGTGTTTATTTTGTTCTCATTTGGCACTAGAGTCTCCAGTTACATTCAGTCAACAGTACATCCAAGCTACAAATCTAAGATGAAACCTCGTTGATGAGAAGGATGAAACTCATTACTTTGGAAATACTGAAAACAAAGTGCAGAAGCCAAGTGGACTAAAACTCAAGCAAAACAAAGAGATGAGAAAGGATGGAGAGGAAATTAAGAACAGGGGCTGTGTACTAGAGTGTGGGGATGGGAATTCTGAAGAAAGAGGGAACTTTTTACCTTGTATGAGGTGATATTTTCTGGAATCCGTATGGATGTATCTGCTATTGGAGAATAAAGCAAAGCAGGGCGTGCCCGGGAAGCCACCATGGCCCCTCCTCACTCCACTGTTTTCCCTGCAGTGTGAGGAGCAAGGATGTTTCCCTGGTGCTGCTTGAGGCGGTAGTCCTGCTGTAGTCCTGGCCTCAGCCCCTTCAGGAAGGCAGTTGTCCAGGAGGCACTGGTGGCTTAGATGTAGAGGGTCCAGGCAGGGAAGGAAGGACAGCAAGTGGGGAAGCTCGACCAGTCCGATGGTGTCCCCAGCCCACCTCTCCCAAGTGCTGGTTCCTTTCTCTAGTGGACTGAACCAGGCCTGCTGGCTATGAGTGCAATTGTACTGCGATAGCCAAGTGTAATTATTTACATATTATCTATGGCTACTTTTAAAATGGCAGGACTGAGTAGTTGCACCTGAGACGATATGTCCCACAGAGACTACCTAGAGAAGAACGTTTTCCCATCCTTACCTTAAAGGAATCAAAATCGTTCTTTACACCATGGTATCGCCAGGTGGTTGATGTCATGAACTCGCCGGACACAGACATTTCTCAGTGGGCTCCCACTCCTCACAATCTAGACACATGAAAAATGAAGGGAAAGAACAAAGGGAAAGAAGAAGGTGATGGAGAAAGGGAAAGAAGGGGGAAGATAGCAGAGAAGAGCATCGAGTAGGCCCTGACAACTCTCGAGTGTCTGAGATGGACTTGTGCTGGCAGGCAATGTGTCTAAGAGCAACCTTGGTGATGCCAGAGAGGGGAAGGAGCAGACTGGAGAGGTGGAAGTGGACAGCAAAGGACAGCCACCATTCCCTTCCTAGCGTACATCATGATGTGCCATTGAGGCAGCACTAGAGTTGCTTAATTTCTCTGATTAGTGATGTAAGATCTTCCTGCTTCATGTGCATTTGCTTAGGGCAATCCTTACGCGTGGCCTACCTGGTTTCTTGTTTCATATGCCAATCTTTCTCCTGTTAAGCCCCCTCCTGTTCAAGCCATCGACTTCTACCTTTAGGCTAATACGTGCATTTGTCCTACAGATTGTTTATCTTTCACATAGAGGATGAAAGGATGAAATGACCAGAGGTCTGACTTTGGGAGAATTTCTTTTCACCGTTGTCTTTCAGGATCACCTTGAATGAGGGAGGCCAAAGTGCAGCCATAATCTTTTTTGGATTCACATACAAAGCCAACCAATTCTTTAAGCATGCTCAGACTTTTATGTCCTCCAGTGTTTGTTTATAAAGCCCCTGCCCCTCCATGGAGCTCTAAGTGTAGAAGTCATTGGTACAGTGAAAGTTGGTAGACAAAAGGTGTTTGGGCTGGCTGTATGTGCAGCCTCATTGTGCCTTCTGGTCTTGTGCCTGATCCTCTGTACACAGTTCCTCTCCGATGAACTGGTGTGGCTGCACCTCACCTTAGGACTCTGTGGATGGGCAGAACTAAGCTCTGAAGGAACAGTTCTAGTGCATGGTCTTTTGATGTCTCATGCTCAGATGTTACATTTCTACCAAGACCTTGAAGCAGGCCAAGAACTGTTGTTCAGAATATTGAATAATTCTCTGCCACAGATGGCCTGGCCTTGCTAGAGAATCCTGGAGGATCTTCACTGTGGTTCTCCTATTGGAATTTCTTGTCCCCTCCATAGGGCAGCTCTTTCCACCACAGTGGAAACATATTTTCTGCCAGGTTCTCTGACCATTCAGCAGAGCAGCTAGCACCATGGACTTGTCTTGCTACATCCTTTTTCTTCTTTTTTCTATTCTGAAGGTAATAGTCTTCTTTACAAATCAGAAAGTGGGCTAGGGCCATATTCATAAACATGAACTAATCTGACAAGGACTATCAGGCCTTGTGCTTTGTTTTTTAAGGTAAAAGTGAGAATTGAGCTCATCTTTGCATTGCTTGCCGTAGATGTCTGGGTACGTGCTAAACCTATGATCCCTAAGCCTTTAGAGATGGGGGAGTTCCTGCATCACCATGTATTTTATTTTCTAGCCTCTGCATCATTGTGTATGCCTTATCCAGGCCTTTTATTGTTTAGCTGCTTAGTATTTACCTGACCTCATTGGCACATTATTGATACAGTGACCAATATAATGTTCTAAAGAATCTACAGATAGTCACATCCTATGTTTCAATATTTTTTCATCCAAATAAGGCCATTTGAAATATTTTTAAAATATGTAATAGATTATAAAAGTGACATCTGTTCTAATGCTTTAAATTGTTTTATAACTTAGCTGAATTTCATTAAAATTAAAAAATTGAGCAGAGTCTGTTGAGTCCACAAGGAACTCTAATGAACTGTACCCTCCTGAGGCCCAGCAAGAGACACTTTCCACAAGCCCCACATTCTGGAGATCACGGTCCACATCTGGCTCTGTAGGGTGAGCAGACTGCATGGGCTGTGGATGTGCCCATGGAGTCACCCTCCCCAGATCTGGGGTGTCCACGGGGTCCCATCATCTTGGGATTCCTTTTCCAAACAGCCACGAGAACATTTTCTTGGATTTTTTGGAAGCTCCTCTGCTGAGTCTGTCTTCCTAGACATTATTCTTCTTGGTCCCTTGAGAAATTAAAGATTAGATATTTTCTACAAAACAGAAAATGAAAACTTAGAGAAGTATTTTATTTGTTCACCAGTGGGAAAGAAAGAAAAGCTGTTTCTAGGAAACTGTACTGGGGGAACCCACCCCAGTCTTCGGGTTTCGGAAGTTTCCCTTCTCCTTGATCAGGAGCAGAAGGGACTCTGGATGCAATGTACTCTTGTTTCTGTTTGCTCCTTGTGTTTAGCCAGAGAACATAAACTCTGCTTCTGCCCCTGTCCTGGTGAAATAGTGATAAGCAAGTATACAGCGGATGTGTTTATTGATAGGGAACATTTACATGCAAATTATATATAACAAGATGATATATAAATTGCTTTTATTCCCATTGCTTGGAGTCTTAAATATTAAGTTTCATAATTATGTAGGAATTTGTGAGCAGAGTTTGTGCTGCTTGGAATCATCACTCTCACAGATGCATGACAAGAGTAGTAACAAACACTTCCGTGTTTATGGCCACATTGCTGATAGAGGGGAGAGGCTTCAGTATTTTTTGCAACATTCTCTAGAAGGTGTAATTATAGCAGACAAAATGCTCTACTTGAAAGAATGTGATGTATTCCTTGTAACTTGGAACAAAACTATGTAATTATTCTACAGTTATTTAAATTCCAGGATTTGTTCCCTTGAAGGCCGAAAGCCCATCTGTGCCTGAGCCTTATTTCCCTGATGTGAAATGCCACAGCACTCAGGACTAGCATCTTGTAAACTGCAGAGCTATATTCAAATTATTCCAGCTTGCACTAGCTGTAAACTAAACCTCCCGCTTAGCATCTTTTGAGTTCTCTGGACCTTATCACTTCCTGACTCTAGCAGGTGCATCCAGCATTTCATTTCTTCTCTTGTGTGAGGCCACCTCGTGTCTAATTAGTCTTCTAACTACCCCTCCCTTCTTGGGATTCACTCCTGTCCTGACCTGAAGACCAAGCGGGGCGAGTTGTAAGCAGAAGATGAAGGACCCCGAAACGTGGTGTGACAGCCATACTTAATTCATTTTCCTCATGTCAGAACCATTTTCAATATTTAGGCCAGAGAAGCAAATCAAATCAAACAACACCAAAAACAAACAAAAGAACTGACCAGCAACCAACCAAACAAACAAAATGTAGTCTCATTGTAAAGCACTTTGGGACAATTGTTTTTTTCATAAAAGAAACCAGGCTCTGCCCTCTTCCAGTCCTTGTTCTGGTGTTGTTTGACCAGTGGGTTAAAGGAAGACCACTAGCAACAGCACAGCTTTGTGGTGGACTAGGCTCCTTAATGAGGAAAGAGAAGGTAGGAGGATCATCAGAATGTTCTGGCTTTAGCTTCCTCTTTTCTCTCAATTCTAAGTGCCAGATAGATGGATAGATAGAATCATGGGAAAATATTTGCTGTTTTCTTAAAATACACCGTGTTTTCCCTATGCTCTCCCAACTGTATGTAAGCTATCTTAAATCCCTCCACTCAGCCTTCCTGCCCCCTTCTTCCTAAGGAGAAATGTGGCCAATTCACATGCACATCAAGATCCTCTATTTATAATGGACTTCAGATCTTTAGTTCAATACTAGCACCAGAATTTCTAATATATTATATTCCATCTGTTCTAAGGATTTGACTTAAATTTGTATTGGGCATTCCCGGTTAGCCCATTTTTGTCATTTTTAGATTTAATTATTTGTGTTCATTGTTGCTGGTGACCCCACCCGCTCTTCTGAAAGAGGCTGCTTTATAACTCCGCAGGGGTAGATGTTAATTTGTGGAAAACCAAGAGCAATGTGAACGATTTCTGTCCATAGAAATGCAAATTGGGTCTGCTAAATGCAATTAGTTATTGCCCTGGGAGTATTGCCCATTTTGAATCCTGCGTAGATGCATTTCTGCATTCCTTTTCCGACTATGAATGGGTGTGACTTGAGTTCTCTTTTTGACCAGTGTGCTATTTCTCTATCTTCTCATTAATAATAATAATAATGATAATAATAATAATAATAATAATAAATTGGACACATGTTGAGTTTAAATTTACAATTCTTTATGTTCCTTCCTTCAAAATTTCAACTTGATTCTCCAGAAACTCACTGAGCCCCTCAGCCAAATAACCCTCCCCATGGGCCCCTGGAAGCCAGTAAGGCCCCAGGCTGTCCCTGAGCTCAGTGCACACAGGCCCAGCGGCAGCTTTGCTCAGGACAGAGACAGCTCGCAGCCGGGCATCAGGGCAGGAGCTGTCCCCAGTCATCATTCCCAGAATCCTCTCTTGGTACCAGCTTTCCTTAGGCAGCCTGTGTTTGTAGAACAGACAATGAATAACCAGCCTCAAAGAGAAAGTTATCTGATTAATATCTTTCTTTTCTTTTTTTCAGATTTGAGGACCGAGCCTGTCTTTCACACTGAGTTACATCCCAGCCCTTTTGTATAAATGTACAGGCTTGGGATGGACTCTCATTAAGTCATGCAATTGCTCAGTCTGGGCTCCAACTTGTAGTTCTCCTGCTTCCATCCCTGCAATCCCCTGGGATCACAGATGTGCACCACCCGCAACGGGCTTTGATGAATCTTTTTCATACCTATGGTCCAATCATTCTTTCTAAAGAATATTGCATTAGTTATGAGATGGGGACCCCATTCATAGAACACAAAACTGAAGGGCATTTTTAGATTTCAGATTTTGAGTCCATGCCACATGTTTCACAGCTGTTGAGTAAGTCTCAAGGTGACTACTTAAGTATGTCTTGTTCTGTCTCAATTTTAACTTTCTTTGATATAGTTTGTTCAGTTGCTTGTATTTTCTACAACTATATTTTCCATGTGTATTTAATAAAATATTTTTATTCCACTGAAATACAAATAATATAAGTCACCTTCATCATTCTGAGGGGACAGTAGTATTAAATGCCATCATACGCTTGTGAAACCATCACCACCATTAATTTCTAGAACTCCTTTCCTGCTGCAAAATGAAAACTCTGTGGCCATTAAGCAATGTCTCCACTTCCCTTCCCCCTGGTGCTTGCCGCTGTACTTCTGTCTCTGTGAATTTGCTAGGATCTCATATTAATAGAAAGTGTAATACTTATCTTTTGGTATCTGGTTTATTTCACTGTGTATGGTGTCCTCTAGTCTCAACCATGTTGTAGCATGTTCCAAACAGATGTTCCTTTATTTTGAAGTCTAAGTAATATTTTGTTATACATTTATGCTACATTTGGCTCATCTTTTCATCCACCGATGGACTCTTTCGGGTGCGTCCACATTTAAGTTGCTGTGAATAATACTTGCGAACACGGGTGTATAAATATCATTTTGGCACTCTTATTTTAATTTTTGGAGAGTACATTTAAAAGTGGAACTTCAGAGTCACATGGTAGTTTTATTTTATTTTCTAAGGAACAGATTTATTGTTTTTCACATCAGCTGTACCATTTTACATTGTCACTAATAATGCACAAGCATTCCAATTCTCTACTTCCTTATAAACATCTTTTTTCTTTTTCTCCTTCCTTCCTTTCTTTCTTTCTTTCTTTCTTTCTTTCTTCTTTCTTTCTTTCTTTCTTTCTTTCTTTCTTTCTTTCTTTCTTTCTTCCTTCCTTCCTTCCTTACTTTCCCTCCCTCCCTCCTTCCTTCCCTTCCTTCCTTCCTTCCTTCCTTCCTCCCTCCCTCCCTCCCTCCCTCCCTTTTTCTCTTGTAGCCACTGTAATGTAGAGGAGGAACTATCTCATTGTAGTTTTGGTTTGCATTTGGCTAAATATTAGTGACATCAAACAACTTATCATGGGCTTACAGGTCCTTACAGGTCGTGTGTATATGGAGAAATGTTTATCTGCCAATATTCTCATTAGGTTTTTGTTTATATTTGTTGAGTTTTAACCATTTTCTATTCATATTGGATAATACTCTCTTATCAGGCATATTATGCAAGTATTCCCCCCCCCCGTTAGTTGTCGTTTTTATTCTGCGGATGGTGTCTTTTGATACACAAAGTCTTAAGGGTTCCTGTAGTGCTATTTGTTTATTTTTTATTTTGTTGCCTGTGTTTTTAATGTCACAGTCCTGAAATCATTGTCAATCTTCTATCTTTAAAAATGGAATTCAAATAATTCCTCAAATTGTCTACTTCCTTGTTGCAAAAATATTTTAAGATATATCCTAATTTATTTCATTTATACTACTGGATTCTTTTGTTCATTGAAATGAAAATTTGGTCCTTTTGTTTGTTTCTTCTTTGTAGGAGTCTTTTTTGTCTATGACTTGTACTCTTAGTGACATTTTGCCCATTCTTTTAAAATATTATATATAGTATATTAACTATTGTTATTCTATAATTATTTTATGAAATTTTTGTTTTGTTTTTTCATAGAAGAAGACTGGTTTTTTATTTTCTTTGTTAATATCTACTTGTATTACATTAAAATGTAAAAAATAGTGTAGCTGTGTAAATTTGATCACTGAAGAAAATTATTCATAAAATTATGTATTTGTAGAAACAACATGTTTTTGGAAACATTTTTTGAAAATATATATTATATAAAATGCATTTCATAAAAGATTTCATATTGACTGGTTTATGTGTTTTTAACGTTTTAACTTAAATTTATTTTTGAAAATTTCTTAGTTATTTAATATTTCTAACAAACCTAACTCAGTATCAATTCTCTCTCATTATTTTGAAGTGAATATTATTGAGCACTATAATTTCAGGGACTGATTTTTTTTTCTTACAGTGTTGGAGATTGAACCTAGGGTCTTTTCATATAGCTCTAGCCCTTGGCTTTTAACTGTTTTTTCTTTTTTTGCCTATGTTTTTGATGCTACACCAGAAATCAGTGCCAAATCTTCTATTTTTTAAATGCTTTGCCAGTAGAAAATCACCTGTGAAATTATATATTTGCAAAAACAATATGCCTTCAGAAGCATTTTAGAAATAGTATGGATCATATAAAATGCTAGGCTCAACCTTGTGGTCCTCCAGCTTTGGCCTCTCCGAGTGCTAGAATTACAGGGGCTAAAGTTAGTCCTTTCAAAGCAATATGCACAGGGTTACATTTTCTACCATGTGTCCCATCTTCTCACCACACTACATTGTACTGCCTTGCCCAGGTTGCAATTCAGTAAAGGCGGATTCCATCAGTGTTATAATGCTTTAGAATGAGAGAGCCTGTCTGTGTGGGTTTGATTCCTGTTTTAGGCCATAGGAATTATGCCCTCTCCTCTATACTAGGGCAAAGTAATGTTTAACTCTTTAAAATGGAAGATATGGACAAGAGTAATTGGAATGTGTCATTGCTGTGAAGATCAAAGATTATGTTGGCAGTTGGCAATAGTTTTGGCTATCATCACCATATTAGCTCACATGGTAGATGCTAATTAAATAAAGGAACAAATGAATACTAGACTGGCATCTAAAATGCTGTGAATGAATATTGGTAGCTGGGTCTTGCCTTGTTTTCCATCCTTGTTAGTATGACTAGGAGGCATATCAACCTAAAATCATTTAAAGTACACAAATCTTACTGTTTGTGTAAACAACTGAACTATAGTAAATAAAACATACTGCTTCTTGTGAGCACTTTAGATTTTCATGTTGATACATTAGTTCAGCTCCACAGTTTTAAAGCTACATTTATGGTTCAAGAATTGATGGTATTGCATTTGAGTGATCTGTTTTATGCTATTATAAATCACCCATATGAGAATGCTGTAGAAATAAGATTTCAGTTGGCTTCTATGCTCCATAGTACTAGTTACATAGGCAACATCCCTTAGTCATATAGATTTGATTTTCATATTAAGATTTAAAGCACTTAGAACATCATGCTCAACTCAAAAATTAATAATGATGCTAAGAATCAGCTAATTTTTTAAAAAAATAAAACTTTAGGAAAGGGGAAGGGTACATTGTCAGAACCTCTGCTGTGGGTCCTGGCCTCCTGTGAACCACTAGAGCACAAAGTGAATTAAAGAATAGACAGGAAATTAGACTTAGAGTGAAGAAGCTGAGTCTTGGAGCATGAACAGTGCTTCTGATGGCAGCAAAGACAAAGGCCCTCAAGCACATCCAGTGTTTATTGAATACAATCATTGGAAGGAATATAGATCTGGGTATGCTTAGAAAACATGTAGCAAAATACTGCTGAACACCTGGCATGATGGCACCAGGCAGGGCTATTGGGGAGTAAGCACTGCCTATCTTGTTTGAACAGAACTTGCTTATCTTGCCCATTGCTGGGACCAGGTGCAATTATCAAGCAACCCATTGGGTCAGTGAGAGGCCATGATTCAGAGGAAAGGATAGTATTGCTCCTTTGCTAATGGGTGTCACCGAGACCTATGTTCTGCTCTGTGAAGTATCAGGGCCCTGCTGAATTATGCGAAGCTGAGGTCAATGTGACCCCAATTAAAATCTTTTCCCCTCTAAGCTCTGCAACAAATAACTTGTACTGTAATAAGAATATCCAGTACTGCTTAAGGTCCTGAACATAAAGGCATTTATTTATTTCTCTTTATTAGTCTTACGTCAGTGTTTCTTGTTAACAGATGCTTCTCTTCAATTTATTGATTTCACTGCTTTCATCTCTTGGATTCAGTTTTTTCATATACTTTATATAATTTGCAGGGAAAAAAGAAAAAGAAAAAGAAGAACACGAGGAAAAGTCACTTATTTATTTGAGGTTTTAGAAAGGGAAATAATACATATCACTTTCACCCACAGGGTGAAATTTCAGCAACTTTTTTGAGAATGATTTTTTTGTTATTCGTTTTTCCTTCGTTAGTCTACATATTTCTTCCTTACTAAATAGCTCCTTCCATTCCATAAAATACATGTCTTCTAAATATGTCCATTCTCCTGTTTATAATAGAATGTTAATATATTGGCAAAATTAAAGTGTATTTGGATTACATACATTCATTTAAAAACCCTAATGCACAAAGAGAATGTGTTTCCTCTTTTTCTTCCCTTAATCTCCCTGTGATCCTTTTGCTCTGAATGCTTTAAATCTGTTACTTAATTCATTTTTCCTTTCTCACAAATGTTATCATAATATTTTGTTTTCAGATGCTCAACTCCTTGTCTTATTGTTGCGTCAATAAATTGATTGTAAAAGTCCAAGAGAAAATACATTGTTTGTACACAAGAAATGAAAAGCAATTTTGATTTTTAACAGTTTTATATCTGTCTTCTTTATTTGCTAGGCTTCCTATCCATCTCTAATTATAGAGGAATTTTTTTATCAACAGAGATATTTTGTTGTTCTACCAAAGGATATGCTTATGTTGTGATTATTGAACGGTTTTCAAACAATGAAATGAAAAATATATGTAATCGAGATTAGAAAGTAGTTGGGATTTACAGCAGGCTACTCTGAGAGCAATGCTGCATTTGAAGAGCTGAGATTTAAGCATCAAGAGTTTTGCCAAGACAGTAATCCTCCAAATTTTTCATGCTTAGTGAAATGTGTGTTGGGGGGGAATAAAAACAACAGGAAAGTTATAAGGAAGCTTTTGATGTCCTTGACATTTGGCCAAATACCAAGAGGATAGAGAACATCAGAACAAATGATCATTTTGTTCTCTGTATTGCCAGCGTGATTGAAGCATTATTGGAAGCCAGAAGTTGTGACTAAAGGGATTGTTTTTCAAAGCGGATTCTTCATTAACAGGACCTATCAGATAGGGCCATACTTTCAAGGATAATTTTCCTTCCTTCTTAAGTTATCTAACATTGGCCTCTTTTTGTTTGATCCTCAGAAAAATATGTCTCCTTAAAACACCACTTTTTATTAAATGCAGTAAAATCAATATGTAGGCAAGGTATCCACTTCATTGTGTCATTTGTTAGGAGACAGAAGGCTTTTCCAAAATTGAAGGTCATTTTAAATATGCATAGATAGCAACCCACATTTTCTCTCCATGCGAGGATGCTTAGCTTTGTAGAATACTGCATGCTATAAACTTAAAAAGGTGTTGAACGTTTAAGGAAGATATTTTATTATCTATTATCTTCAAAATGGAGAAGTTTTGATGGCCTCTGTTTTTCAAATGAAAGAATTAAAGTCCAGGTGGTTCAGGTAAACTGTGAGAGGAGATGGAGCTAGGAGTGCCAGGTTTTCGGAGAGGAACCCACAATTCACTGCCCTCTCCACCCCTGTTATGTGAAGCTCGACGCTTTCCCACCTGCAAGAGTAGTTCATTGAACGAACGACAGATCAACATTCTCTTCCACTCCTGGTGCCAATTGAAAACCTTCTAGCATTGACTCCTTGTCTCTTTCTCAATTTATTTTAAATGCTGGCATTTCGGGTACGAATGAGGTAGGAATCTTTAGTCATAGGAAATTAGACATCGACTCTTCCTCATCTGACCTTGTCTGTCCTGTGCAGTGATACCCTCTATATCTCACCTGATTCTTCTCTCTTTCCATACTTCCAAAGATGTCCATACAAAACCATCATTTCCGCTCTTATTTTGGAAAAGAAATAGCATTACTTTATCTTAAACTGATTCTGCTTTTTAATGCTTTCACGTGGCTTTTAGGGAAAGTAATTAATTGAAGTAATCTAAAGAACAAAACTATAGGGTCAAATAATCACAGACTCTTCTCCTAGTTTGCAAAACACTTGCAAATCCTTGTAACTTGCAGACCCCTTGGGAAAAGGGAATATATGTCAGAAAAGAAAAAATTCCTCTTTCAAGGAATCCAGACTCTGGTGGAATTGTTTCATTTCCCACATGTATCCAATTACAGTCTGAATCACCAGCCAGAAGTTGAAAAGATAATGCTCATGAAGGAGCTCATAGGGGATGTTTTTATCAGCCATGTCCTGACGTACAGCATGGGACATTCAGTGCCTTCATTGGCTGAAATTTAATTCCACAGCTACATCTAATGAAGAGGCTGTGAAACAGAAACTAGATGTATGAACAGAAAAAAGATGAGAATATGGAGAACGTGGAGAACATGGAGTTTGGTGATCACCAACCAGAATCTAACAGACAAAATAAGTGTCACTTACTTTTTGTTTTAAACAGCTAAAAATTAAGGGAAAAAATTCCCTTTTTCAAAATTAAAATATTACAGACGAATGTCAAGGTTTTGTTTAATCATCACCACAGTCTCTTCCTGTCTTCTCCCAGGTATAACTGCAGTAAAAAATTTCAATCTTTGACAAACTCCTTTGTCTTTAATATGAGAGAAACACTCAATCTGGGAAACTAGGTCAAGCTAAGAACTTGCATATATTAACATATTTAATCATAAGAAGATTTTTGGGGAGGTAGTTATGATTGCCATCCCCACTTATAGATGAAGAAACAGAGGCACAGAAAATTTAATACTTTATTTAGGTTCATAGAATTAGTACCTTGTTGATGTGATATTGGCATGTAGGTTATTTCCTCCAGTGTCTATGGCTTTGCAGAGTTTTCCACTGCCTCTGATGAAACTGATACAGGGTGGGCTCCAGTTACAAGGGAGTAGTAAAGATGGGAATTGCCTTCTTACTATCAAGAAGTAGAGAACTGGAAAAATGTAGAATAAATTGCTTTCAGACATGGGCATGCGGTAAGAGGCAGTGCCAGCCTGTCATCCTTGCCAGAAGGTAAATAATGAATAATTGAGTGAAGTCTTAGGACTATGTTAGCGTCATGGTCGGAAGCAGTTTTTGTACTATGAAACAGAGAGAGAAAACCCAAAAAGTTCACTCTTCTCATGAATTTTATGAGACATAGATGAGTGTTCAGGGAGATGGACAGAACTAGAATTTGTGGTGTAGAGTCCCAAGAATACAGTGCTACCAACGGAGAGCTCCAGAAATTCTAGCTAATGCAGTTTTGTAGAGTCTGACTGCATAACAAACTACACAGTTATAAGGCCAAAAAATAACTCCAGATAAAAAAGACTTAACAGGGGCCTCTAAACATGAAATTGCCTAGAATTCACACAAGAACAAGTCAGTTTTGTTTCCACTAGCTGGATTTGAGAGGCATTGTAGGATGGATAAGACTGTTAGTTTAGAACCTGACAGGGCTACAGGAGCCAAAAAGAAAACAGAGATCTGTCCTGTAAAATCTTAATGAAAATTGATTCAGAGAGAAAACAAATGATCTATGAGCCACTTTATTGCTGGCCAGATCAAAGTCTAAGCACTTAATAAAAATGCTAAAATCCATCAGCTAGCACCATAAAATATACAAGATCAAGCAAGCAATTCCCCAATTCCTAGACTTTCAAAAAATGAGGAAAACATGATCCATAATAAGAAGAAAATTCTCAATTTATCATAGAAACAGATACAGGTATGTCAGAGATGATTCAATTAATAAACAAGAATATTGAAAGTGGTGGTATAGATATACTCACGTTCTCAAAAACAGGGAAAAAGTAACAAGAGGAGTAAAAATGGAAGAAATTTTAAGTAAAAAAGCAGTATCTGAAGTTAAAATTCCAGTAGATAAAATTAACAATTAATAGAATACTGAAGGGGAAGATTCTGAAACTTAATTGAAGACATAGCAGTGGGAACCAACAAAAAGAGAGGGGACAGAGTTGTGGGTTTAGGTCCCTAACAGAGCACATATGCTTAGCAAATGTGAGGCCCTGGGTCAATCCCAGCAACCAAAACAAACAAAATACAACAAGAACAAAAGAAAGGAGACAGAGAAAACTAAAGGCTGAAAACCAGAAAGCTTCTGAGAAACATCAAACAATTTACTATTAATGTAATTTGAGTTCCAGAAGGAGAAGGCATAGGAAAAGATATTTGAAAAATATAGTAAGTGACTTTCAGATTGGATGAAAACTATAATGCATTGATTCAAAAAGCTCAATGAATTTCATGCATGATAAATATTAAAAAAGTTACAAGGCACATCAAAGTCAGTTCTCTGAATGCAAATAGTAAATAAAAATCTTAAAAGAAGCCAGAGAAAAAAACGGTATGTTATTATATGAGTAGAGCATATAATACCACATTTTAAATCAGAAAATATGCAAGCCAGAGAGAAAAAGTTATGGCTCATATAAATACTGGCAAAAATTCTGTAAAGTCAGATATTAATGGCAAAAAATATTTTCCAAAATATTAAGTGGAAATAAAGAAATGTTTCAAAGAAATTGTTTAGAGACAAGAGCTAAGCAAATTCATTATTAGGAAATCTTTACTACCAAGAAGCATTAAACCAAAAAAAAAAAAAGAAACATTAAACCAAATTCTTATGTCAAGAGAATTTGATAGAGATAGAAATCTGAACCTACAAAAAAGAAAGATAAGATTCTGAGAATAGTTAGAGATGAACATAAAACACATTTTAAGAAATAATTCTATATATTCCTAAAGACAGATGTCTGTTAAGAACAAAAATAGTAGTCAGGCATTTTGGGGTATTAGGGTATACAAAAGCAAAATTTATAACTATGATACAACAAAATGCAAATTGAACCCACATTGTGACACTATTTCGCACCCACTAGAAAAGCTAAAATTAAAAATACTTTGACATGAGGTCAAAGGCTGCTGGAACTTCTATTAAGTTTCCAAATGTCCTGGCAATGCCTTTCAGATAACCACGAGTTTTGCTAACCTTGATCCAATTTTCCTAGTTTAGGCATTGAGACAAAATAGGACACAGGCTCCTGCACGGCCAGAGAGCATGTGCGGGCCTTTTCTCTGCCGCGTTTTATCTTTTAGGGTTTCCAGGACCTACTATGAGTGGGATCATCCCTGAGGCAGTGACTGCGGAGAAAGGCAAGAGATGCGTGGCAGCCTTGCAGGACTCTCCAGACCTGCATTAGGAGAGGACACAGGAAATGCCTACATTTCTAAATACATGTCTGGTGAAATGAAGTTGACAAACATTTTTTATTTCCTCAAATGACCCATGTTTAGGATTTTGTCTGAATATCAATGAAGCCAATAATAAATATAAAACTATTAAGATCTTATTGCATTTTCCATTATTACAAGAACATTACTATAGTCTAGAAATTATGAATACACAGGCAAGAAAAGGATTAAAAATAATGGTTATTCCAAAAATAATGGTTATTCTCAGTATTTCCTGAGATCAGGAGACAGAGCTTAAAAAGCTCACACAGTCTATGGGGTTGTGTATCTTTCACCTGTGTTCTTTCAGGCTTTATTTACATGTGCTACTCTTAATCCTATGCACAATAACTCTGCTACAAAATGTCATGATAGAGGACAAGGAGAAATTCTACTGTGGGGAAGGCAAATGAGACAAATATGCAGATTAGGTATGTGGCATGCAACAGCAGACACAAAATCCTGGCTTCTAAATCTTAAGTGTACACTTACTAGTTTGTTGATATTTAGTTTAGGTTGACTTCTTCCCTCTTACAGAAGGATGATATATGGCACTGTTGAAGTCTACATTAATAGGAGTTTTATACTTGACAAATCATGTTTGCATGTCTATCTTTGAAAGAGACAATATATACTTCTACGAGAAGGCTCAAGGGTTCTGAATAGAAAATGTTTCTTCCAAACCCAGAAACTGTGCCTTCCTTATCTCTTGCTGAATGGCTTTACTGTTCTTCTAGATATTTATGCCAAAGTTCTGCCAGTCCCTTACCCACCTGTTGAACCCCTCTTGGTAGTATTTTGGCAAGGCCCACATCGAGAATCATATGGGCTAGCATGTAGCAGTAGGTGACACTGCCTGCCCTCGAGGTTCTCCAGCTCTTGAGGACTAATCACTATCTAGTTTCTGTAGTTTATCAATTCACATTGAAAGTAAACACAAGGTGAGCCATTCATGAATGTATTTGGGTCCTGAGTCCAGGGACTAAGACTGAACACTTTGCACTTAGAATTTCAGATCTGCTTGACAGATGGAGCACCTGACAGAAGTTGAATGAAAGGGAAAATGAGAAGGTTTCAGAAATTTACTATGAATGAGTTATGATCTTGGGGATGTGTGTTAGATAGGAGGCAGGACCAGAGTGCTGCAAGAATCACAGTTCCAGATAAGATGTGGCAGGCACTCAGCCCAGTCCTTGTCCATCAGCCTTGTGACTGCTTACAGGAGGAGTGAGGCAGACTGGACAGGAGAATGGCCTGGCAGCAGTGAAGGAAGTGACAGGAAGCTCTGGTTTAGTTGAAATGTACTCATCTTTGAGTCTTGAAAAGCAAAGCAGCCCCTCTGTGAGCAAGAAATGACTAGATTACATTCATTATTCACATTTACCTGTCATATGTGCTCTTATTGAAGGTAGGATTGAGTAGGGTGTCTCAGTTTGGGAATACTACTTCCTGAGAGTCAGCACATGGGTTACAACACAGGAGGATTTGGGATGCTACCATAACTGCTGCACCTGAGTCCTCACTGGTAAGGACTAGGCTATAACACCAGCACTTAAGTATTTCTTGTACTTATTTTTATTTTATGTCTGTTGTCACTCCTGTAGTTTCGACCCTTATCTCAAAACTTTCTTTCAAACAGTCCTAACTGTTATAATCTTTCAATCTCCTCCATTTCAGACCATCTTCCATCTGCTGCCAGAATTGTCATTAAAACTTGAACATCTAATCAGATTACTTTAGTGCTTTAACTTCTTCAACAGCACCCAATACTTAAAAAATAAAATAAAATTTATTTTCAAAAGTCATAAAGGCCCGTGTAGTCATGATTCCTGCTTCTCTCATAACTCAAGTTGAATGTAGATTATGTGCTTGTATAGTACATTCATAGAAATACAAGAACACATACATATAGTCCTTTTCCAAATATTTTCTCAGCACCTATTTTTTATTAAAAGAACTTATATTTCTCTGGTCAGGAGTGGATAAACAACACCATTGACAACAAAAGTTCCAACTCAATAAAATGAATAAAGATAGTGCTATGTCCTGAAGACAATGCAGCAGATGGTGAATAGAGAGATTAATGTACCAAGAGTAAATAAGCCCTACTTCAAGTAGGATGAAAAAGGAAGGCTTTCTAGATATCTGAGCTATGACTCAAAATAATCCATTTATATAATAGCTGGGTAAGAGAAATCTAGAAGTGAGAACTCTTGCAAAGATCACCTAAATTGAAAAAAGGCCAGAGAACACAGGAATGGATGTAAAAAATTGGTTTAAGGCAAAATTGAAAAGTCAGAAGTGCCAGAGAGTTTGTAGCAATACTTATTCTATTAACAACAAGAACAATAACAATGGCAGATGACATACACAATGACAAATACTATTTCAAGGATAAACACATTTAATCCTAGCAATGCCTTTTTGACAAAGGTACTAGTATTAACAGCTATTTTGCAAGTGAAGACAGAGCAGGGAGAAAACAAATGACTAACAGTAAAATTTATAGCCAGTAAGATGTAGAATCTGTTAGTAACACGAGCAGTGGGGCTTGAGAATCTTTGGTTTGCATTATCATTCTAGGTAGGAATTTGGAAGATTGGGTGTTTCAATTTCTTCTACATGCAATGGAATGCTAATAATATTCATAAAAGATAGATAATATTTACTCTTCTAAATTATTCCTCTGGCCTCTATGACTTACATTTCTTTGGGGAAGTGCTTGAAAAAATGTAAGCAGAAAGATCATTTAAATGATAAATGAAATTGTTGAGTCAAAGATGATCATCATTTGGACAAAGTGGTAGCTGGTGAGTGTGAGTGAGTCAAATTTAAATTATATCTTGAAGGTAGAGACAAAAGGTGTCTCTGTCAATCAGAAGTGTAGATTCTGAAATAAGACTTCCAAAGAACACTCTTCATTTTGCCTCGGTGACTATGTAGATCATAATCCCACTAAGTAACACAGAAAGCTTCAGGTGGGAGGGAAATAGGTTGGGAAGATTCCTATATAGGGAATCCCTGCTTGGGAAATGGTAAGTTTAGCATACCCATTTGAAACCCAAGAGGAAAGTTTAAGGCAGAGTTGAAAATAAATGTCTGATGCTCAGGTCAAGGTTGGTGCTAAATAAATTTGGCATAATTAGTATGCAAATAATTTGTGAAGCCAAGGGCTGCATGAATTCATATCCTTGGAAAGAGCAGAGTGGCCATTCTGATTGGTTCGGTGTACCTGCATCTCAGATGTTCTGTATTCTCTCAGGACTCCCATTACAAGCCGTTAGGTAATGGTTTTCTCTGCAGAAGGGAACTAAATTTTCACCTTTTAGCTAAAGCATTTTCTCTTTGCCAAAGCTATGTTTGATTATTTGTGAAGGTTTACGGACTAATTAAAACATTTATTCCATCCATCCATCCATCCATCCATCCATCCATCCACCCATCCATCTGTGCATGATTTAACATACTTACGTTGGTTTGTTACCTATGCTGGAGAGTTTGCTAAGCATTTAAGGATGCAACATAACATATAAATATCACAGCTGTTTTAGTTTTTTTTAATTCTTTTTTTTGTCTATATGCATGCTCTACAGACAGGTTTTTTCAAACTTCAAGTTGTGATATCACGAAAACATTTAATAGATCTTAGTTATCAGGAACACAAATAGAAAAAAATAAAACAAAATATTAGAGTGTAAATAACAAGTATTATGAATAATGAGAGAGGGAGAGAGAGAGAGAGAGAGAGAGAGAGAATCTACTAGGTTGAAATATCCTATGCTTTCTGTTGTGAAGAATGCTCCAAGAATTTGAAAGACATTAAATGAGCCATCACTGCTTTGTTTTTATGTCTCTCTGCCCATTAGCCTGAAGTCTGTGGGAGAAGGCACCTAGTTTTTTCCAGCCCTTTTTAGACCTGAATCCTCAGGACCTATATTTCCCGATGCAGATCAAATAAGCAAGAAATGTTTGGTGAGGAGATGGTGCGAGGTACAGAAGTAAAGAAGTGGGACACCAGAGGGAGGTAAGATGCAATGTCATGAAGTTGCCCTCTGGAGAGTCATGAGCGACTAACCAAGCACAGCCCCACTGTTATGGGACGATGGGTCGGGGTCCCCCAGACATTGGCACCTCACACCATCAACTGTACCTCAGAAAGGAATGCCACCTACGTGCCAAACTAAAGGGAAGTCTTTTTGATGCTCTGTCCTGTACTGGTGATTATGAAAGGTTGACTACTTGCTTTATAATACCAATTCTATACTGTTTTGAAAAAATTTGAAAAATAGGAAATCATTGTTACTTGCTTGGCCTCTGATATATTGATGTGAAATTTATCCTCTGCACCAATGTATGTCTCTGATGACTGTATATAATTTCTACTTCCTTGTTTATAATTCACATTCATAAATGAAATAAGGCTGCCTCTGAATGAGATACTTGATCTCAGAAAATGCAAAGGGGTTAAAACTGTGGTTACTTTATGACAAGGACGTTTCATTGCCAAGAAAAATGGTAAAAGGATTTACTTTGATTTAGTCCTTGTTTTCAGTCTTTCCATTAGGCTCAACTTTTAGGTGATAGGCTATAAATATGCATTTTTTAAATTTCATCTTTTTCTACATAAAATATTTATTTCTTTGTCCTTTGGACTGGCTCACTAGTTGTGGATGTATGTTTTAATTTAAGATACCATGAGCATAATCTCAAGAAAATACTCTCGAAAATATTCTCATAAATATTCCCAGACCACTGTGTTTTTCCTAGTTACTATTTTAAAAATATTTCTAAACATGGTCCACTTATTTTCACAGTATTCTCCAAAAAAGGCTACAGTAGGGCCTGGGATTTAGCTCAGTGGTTTAGCTGCCTGCTGCGCAAGCGCAAGGACCCGAGTTCAATCCCCAGTACCAAAAAAAAAAAAAAAAAAAAGGGGCTACAGTAATAAACAGTTTTGAAAATGTGAGGGCTTTGATAATCTTTCAGGGGATGAAGGAAGGAAAGAGAAGAAAGAACAGAAACTAAAAAAAAAGGAGTTAGGATGGAAGCAACAAAGGAAACACAGCTACTATCTACCTCTTGCTACAAGATTCGCTCCCCGCTTCTCCAAACCAAGGCCAATAATGAGATTTTACTTTGCAACAGAAATAAGAAACACCACAGAAAAGCGCCAGTCTGCATCAACACAGTTCACTCCTAAACAAGCATTCGGATTAAATTTCAGATTGCTCAAATCTTTCCAAATCATTCTGCAATACTGGATTATAAGTGTAGCTGCTGTGGAAGTGCAGCAGTGACACGTGGTGGGTTCTTCCACTGGGGTGTTAGTCACTTTTCTCTCCTTGCTGAGACAAAATACTGGACACCCAGAGTAAAAAGGGAAGGGGTTTACTTAGCTTACAGTTCAGAGAGATTTCAGTCCATAATCAGCTAGCTAAGGCGGGGATGGCAAACAGGCATCGCAGAGGAGAAACAACATGGTGCACAAGGCAGCAAAGGCAACAAGAGAGTTTTACAACATCTTTCCGCTCCTTTTATCTTTTTTTTTTGGTACTGGGGGCGGGGGGAGGGGATTGAACTCAGGACCTTGCGCTTTCCAGGCTGAAGCGGTACCACTGAGCTACATGCCCGGGAAAGCAGCCCCATCTGAGATGATCACTTTTGTCTTTTTCCTTTTCAGTACCGGGGATTGAATTTAGGACCTCACACTTTCCAGGCAGGCGGCAGAACCACTGAGCTATATCCCTGGCCCTCTGTCCCTTTTATTTTATTCAGGCTACTGGGATTAGGGCGGTGCCAAACTAAGCGCTCACATGTAGTGGATTAGTAACCATTGAAAAAGTTCAATTCGTATGTGGCCCATCTATTGTGAGAGTTAAACTAAATTCTGTAAATTAGGTGCAATGTGTTACCAGTTTCTGTTATTCCCATCTCCCAGTATTTCTGCCATCACCACCACCATGACCAGTATTACCTAGTCCTACAACACACACACACACACACACACACACACACACACACACTTATTTATGGTTTTCTAGCTGCATGTCCATCAGCCACCTTATAAATTCTTTTGTATTTGACTATTCTGTGACATAGCATATTAGTAAACAAACCCCCTTTATCTTGAAATTTTTTCTCTTTTCCATTCCAACACTATACATTCCAGTTTTCCTCTTCCTCTCTTATTAGTTCTTTTTTGTTCTTTTTTTGTTTTTGAACTTTTCATTGTTGCAAGGAGGAGGGACACTCATAGTAATTAAAGTGCTGTGATGAGGCATGCTTCATGTATATTTGTCCTGAATTAATTCAAAACATTTACCTTTTGTGGTCATTTTGACTTTGGGGCAGAGCTAGCAGGCACATGGTGTCAGATTTGGTGAATAAGGTGGAGGAAGACATGTTGCACTATTTTTATTGTGCAGAGATTGCCATAAACATTTCGAATGGATTCAGGGCATCCAAGCAGCCACAAGAAGACTCTCATAAGAAAGGACTTCCGGAACTGCTTCAGAAATGTGCAGGAATGAAGAGGTAAGTGTTCAAAGCCAAGAGAATGTTTTCAGGGAGATTAATGGCAATGTGTATTTTACTATATTTTATTTTAATATTTATTGCATCTTTTACCACACCTCTTACATTGATATTTCAATGTTTTATTCTGTATGACATCTCTTCTTTTAGTCTTAAGATATTTGGGCTCTGATTAACTAGAATGTGTCTGGATTTGGGGAACATAAGAGTTTCTTAAATCCTAGTTGAATGTGTAGTTGACAGAGAAGAATCATCTCCCCAAGGTGAATTTTCGGTATTGCTAGGTGCTTGATACAATCCAATTCCGACTGTTCTCTTGGGAATGCTAATGGATTATCATTATTGTTATTATTATGGGCTCATCTGTCTGTTTCACCTTTCTAAGGAGCACTGTAATTTTCTTTGTAGATTTATTTTTTCCCTTTGGACATTCTTTGGTGATAGTGTAATCCAGAAAGCATGGATCCTAAACTAGGCAATGAGACTCTTCCTCCATGGAATATTCATTTTAAACTGAAGAATAAATCAATGGACAAAGGCTGGTCTTCATCACAGTGGAAGTTATATACTAACTAGTTACATGTTTCAGGCATAAAATCGTTCCTGTGATTTTTGTTTTCTAGTCTTGATGTGGGCCTTGTTTTTATGGATTTCCAAAGTGTTAGTGTATCTGACTGGTCTGTGGGTGGCCAACATGCTTCTGGTAGTGTATAAATGGCTCAGAATAGCATCTCTTACCTGCAAAGATCCAGCCTGATTCAGAATATTATTGTAAATACCCTGTAAGGCTATGAATCCTGAGAAACCTGAGACTTTATGGAGTACAAATAGTTCCATGCTGTTAAAAGTTGAAGCAAATATTTATTTGAGGGATGTCAGAGTTCAGCATGTTGAAAGACTGTGCAGAAGAGGCAAAGAAGCACAGGAAGTCCAGAGCACGGTCAAGCTAAATCGAGCAGCAGATAGAGGTGAAGGCGAAGTCCATGGTGGTAGAATTTGGGTCTGGGAAGAGTTCAAGTGAGTCAGGGCCAACAGTAAAGGTCTGCGGGTGAACAGGAATCCGGAAATTTGGATGAGAAATGTTTTATGCCATTCCTCCTAAGGCCTGTGTTCTGAGTGGGGCCAGGTTGGCTTTCCCATCTCAGAATTTGGGCAACAGAATTGGACCTTTCTTTCATCCTTGTTTGTCTACATAGATCTTCCCTCATGCCTTTCACTTGCAGGCTTTTTGCTCTAGGACAAGTTGCATTTATTGCTTTCTTATGATTCCTCCTCTTTCCTCTCTCCTTCTCAACGTTTATATTTACAGTTTTCACTCACATTTGGCTTTAGTTGGTGTTATGACCCATTTTCACAATGCAACCTCATTTACAAACATAATCATCTGCCACATGTATCACTTTATCTCTAGCATAACTTTTTCTCCTAAATTTTTTTTTGCCAGAAAATATTCCTGGGTGGTGCACAACAGTGTGGGTTCAGCTTCAGAACACTTTCAATTAACTTTAGGACTTCCTGTTTAGACTCCTAGCCCATGCCACCCAGAAAGAGAGTTTTATTCATTTGCAAGACTGAGCATTAGTAGACCTTCTCTGTACTGTGAGTGGGATATGCATTAGGGAACGGGCAGTATTGCTCAGTGGTAGAGCACTTGCATAGTATGTGTGAAGCCTTGTGTGCAACCTTCAACACTGGGCAAAGAAAAGGCAAAATTTAGGGTTCTTTTCTTTTGGGAAATTTGAAAAAAAAGTGTTATAAAGAATCCACTTGTCAAAACAGGCTTTTGAAAGACAAGTTTATTCCAGTGAGCAAGCACCAAAATCAGGAGACTTTAACAGCTGGCTGGGAAAAGCTGAGTTTATCACAGTGCTGTGTGGATGGGCTGATATTGGGAGAGGCATAGTAGCAGCTAGTGGGAGACATTTCATCCTGAGAGAATGGGCTAACACCAGGGGAGAGACAGCAACTAACTGAGAGAGGAGTTAGGCTTGTATGGTATGGAAAGGGCTAAAGGAATCTGGGCTGGAATATTTATGACTTGGATGCCCAGGGACGGTCTCTCAGGTGTGTAGACAATCACTGGACTCCTTGGTACCGGGGTGGGGGGTTGCACACTTTGTTTTGAGTCCATTTGCCCAATTTACTGAGAAGCAGCCTGTTTGCTTTGTCCTGTTGGTTTAGGCTAAGCCTGACAAAAAGAAGTGAGTCTTTAGACGTGTTGCTATTATTAAAGTATTTTATAACATCTTGTTTTATATAATATACGACTTAAAATTTCACAAATGTTATCAGATACCCCTTCCCTCGTTCTTAGCAATGAGATTTTTCCCTGTTTCTGCTCACATTCATTGGCAGAAAAAGAAACAGAATACAGAATATTAGTTACAATAAAACATTTTCAGACACTATGAAAAACATGTGACTTAAGTACAAATGTATATTTTTAGAATAAAATCACTTTATGTGAGTATACCAGAAAGTAGCAAAGTTCTGCATTTAATGTAATTCTGTGCATGAATTTTGGGCTGCTATTTTTTTGAAATAAGAAATATAAATGTAAAAACTGATATACGGATCTTTAGAAACCATATTAGCTTCCGCAGCTCTATGTAAAGCTTTCTACAAGAAGCGCAACACCAATTTAGGATGGTACCACACATAGATTTCAGCTATCTGGAGCCTATATAGATTATACCAGAAGCTATCTGCGTTTTTGTCAGCGTTTTTGAGAGGCAGAGATGAATGATCTGTAGGAAGAAAAGCTTGATAGAGATCTTTTCCCTGCTGCATAGAATTGTTCAGAGAAATACTCTCCTTCATTTGCTATTAAGCTTTGTCTGAGTTGAATCCCAAAACATATCGATTTGTTGTCAGTAAGCTGCATATGCTGGATGGATCTGCTTAGAATACTACTGTACTCTGCTCGTTACATTTTGCCTGCTTGGGGTAGATAGATCTGGAGAAGCTCAGATTTACTTCCGTGCCACCCTTGAGAAGTAATTCCTTCATCAGTTTAGAATTTGATTCATAAATAAAGGACAGATGAAACAACATAAATCTGGACTTGCACTGTTTTGTAATGATATACTCTGAAAATTCTTTTCTTTCTTGATTTCCACTACTGATACTTACCAGTTAGGGGGTGTTCATTGGTCTGTCTTAGGAGGTAACAGACTAGTCCTGTTTAATTGATCGGCTGCTAATTTGAATTCCTTTGCTCTGTATTCGATTATGTAAAGAGCCCGGGGTGGAAAGGTACACGGGGCTTCTCAGCAGCACTGTCACACCGTCTGCAGCCCACATATATTTCAAGTTTATCCAATGAATTGTTTACATAAATGAGCTAATGATTGTATCTTTATCCTATCAGGCTGCATTGCATCTGTATGCTTTTAGTGTGTTCTGTTGCCCAAAGGCAAAAGAATCAGTGGGCAAAACAAATGTGTTTTTGAGTTTTGAGTTCAGAAACAAATGCTTAAAGGGAAGCCATGCTCCTGCAAACAGAGCGTGCTGCACTGGAGAGAGGAGGAGTGGGAGAAATTCAGGGGCACCCTAGGTTAGCAGGAGAATCAGTGAGCTCTGTGCCTCTTCCTCGCCAGGGAAGAATTTCCCTGAGATCTGACAGGTGACTGACCACATGTGCAGAAGTGTGTCTATTCAGCCTGAAGACTGCATTTGTGTGAATAGTGAGCATTCTTTGCCTGCAGTTGTATGACCTGCCCTTATGTCACTTATTGTGAGTTTCTCTGGGGATCCGGCATCTTCAGTTAGAACTCGATTTCTAAACTTCTCCTCTGGAAAGCAGCATCTGATTCCTCTTGTTAACAGTGTGAAATTCTTCACATTGCACACTTTTTAGAAGTTCTTTTTTCTCATCTAAATTTCCCTATGACTGATTTTTATAGATGACATGGATTCTGACAGGTTATATGCTCATATAAAGTCCCTAACTATGTGCGCATGTTGGAGAGTCTTGGGCAGCAAAAGAAGCATTTAAAAATGATGGCATCATTAAGCCAGCTCTCTGTGTTACACACCATGGGGCATCTTTTATTCTATTGTTTACTACCCTTATAGATAACAGGCACTGGATTTTTGGTCAAATTGTTGTAAAATTTGAAGATTTTTCTTTACATTTCAAAAGCTTCTTTCAGAATCATTCCTCATGGACACAGGGGTCCCTACTGAGGAACCGTGTGTTGTTCTCGTCACTGGAAATTCAGAAATGAACAAAGTACATGTCAGGAAGCTGACAGGACAGAGCGGTTAAGGGACAGCACTGTCCATGAATAAGAGACCACGGTGGCTGGAAAGAGTAACAAAAAACCAACCGTGGGACCCTGGGTGATTTTCCGTGGTGGGATCGTACCTATGACTGAGAAGGGCTTGTTTGTGGAGTTACTATCTGAGCTAAGAGGTGGCGGACACAGAGGTGCTGAGCATGCACGGATCCATGGAGAGCAGTCACTCCGGGGAAGGGGTGAGCACCAGAACCTGCAGCAGGAACAGGAGCTTTGTGGCCGAGGGAGGTAAAGAGGGCCAGAGTGAGTGGCCTGCAGAAAGCCAAGGGCACAGTGGCCAGAAGTCACGGACACAGGGTAGTTTTATAGGCCCTACTTGATTTTATTTCTGGAGGTTTTCCTGAGTTGAGGTGTGCTGGGATCCCATTGGCTTGTTTAACCATAGAGAGCCAAAACTAGATTTAGCGAGCTGACTCAATCTTCTCTATGAAGAATGGATACTAATTAGTAATATTAATTCAGAGAGCATCCTATGTGCAAGCGGAGAGGCCGATTTAAGCACAGAGTGACTGCTTTGGTTGTTAGTTTCGATCAACCAAGAGGATAACCATGGAAATTGGAGACACAGGCAGAAACAGCCAGAATCCCGTCCCCCAGCTGGCTGACAGGCTGTGCCCCAGGCTCTTCTGCTCTGAGCCCCTGAGGCCTGACAATGTCCAGGGGCTGGGTGTTGCCCCTCCCTACAGGCACTCTGATCCTCCCACTTCTGCTGTTAACTGGCTTTGGACTCATGGTCCTGGGCAGCTGTATTTGGTTTCCTGATATTTTCCAAGAAGAAAGCAATGAAAATATGGGTCTTATAAGATGAGCTTCTAGAGAAGGAAGCAAGATTTTCATAGCACATGCTTTAATGTACAAAAGAGTCCACATGCTACATATAATAAAGAACAAACATCACTGCAGACCCTTGTATGGTTATCTGATTGACCATTTTCCATTAGTATGGTAGCAGGATAGAGAGAAATCTTGAGATTCTAAACTATTTGGAGCCAGACTTGGATCTCCTCTCTCTCTCTCTCTCTCTCTCTCTCTGGCCTGGATAATAAGGATAAAAGATGGATAAAAAAGGAGGAATCAAGTATAACTCCTACTTTGGATATTAGAACCTGGTGAATGGTGGGAATATTAACTGAGAATGACAAGACAGGGTCGTTAGCCAGAAACTGATATCCCTTTGGTTATTATATATTTGAAAAATCAACTGAAAATTTATGGTGATGCCAACTTTAGTGAGTTATAAAGTTTAGGAGCAAAATTGAGGGTGGAGATATAAATATGACTTCAGAGGCTTCTAGTCTGGTTTCTGATAATATGGTTTACTTATTGCAACTTGAAATTTTTTCTTTAGTAGTGTCCATTATCTTCTTATTTAATAACCTCACATACCTGTGTGAAATAGCATGCAGTATAGAGAGAAAAGCTGCCTACTTGGCTTTTACTCACCCCGCAGCATGGCTGAGCTTGGCCCATTGCTCTGCAGCCTTATTTTCTGTTGCTCTCCCAGCACACAGATAGCCACTAGTACAACTAGGCCAGCTCTCCCCGGCTGTCCCATAAGTTTGCAAATTCCTTGCTCCAATTGTTTCTTCTTCTTCTTCTTGTTATTTTCCCAGCCTGGAAACTCTACAGCAGAAAGTTTAGGTGAACTTTGGAGGATGAGAGACGAGGACAGTCTCCTGGGCTACTTCTGCTATTGGCTGAGTGACCTAGGGATTCATTACACCTTTCAAGTGTCATCTGCAAAATGAAGATAATGATACTTATTCCAGAGGGAGGTGGCAAGAATTAAATAAGGGGATGCTGGCAAACCCTTGGCACACATAGCGGGCACTCAGTAGATGATAACTTTCATGGTGACTGTTGAGAATCCTTTACCTTTCTGATGCAGAGGAATCCATCATTCAAGGTCAAACACATGGAGCTCCTCGAAGACTTTCTGAGCTTGGCCAATGCTGAGATTGAAAGAAACAGCAACCCCCACAGAGCTCTGTTGAAAGGATGAGAAAACAAAAACAGCAAATATCCAAGGACAAGACAACAAAGAGCAGCGAGCACTCTGAGGCTTCCCAGGTCTCTCTGAGTCCTCTTTCCCGGGCCACAGTCTGCGAAATCTCTCCCTGCTTCCTTCTGTGTAGCTTTGCCAACTTTCTGCCTTCTCTGTACCTCCCCAGCTCTCTGTTCCTGAAGGCTTTCTCTGCCCCAGAACTTGAGCTGTCTCAATCTGATTTTGATGTTTATTTTACTCTCTGCAAACTGCTTATATTTACACACTAAATAACATTCATTGTTCATTCAGCACAGGCAAATGATTTGCTCAGGCCCTGGTCTACATTTTCTCTGCTTATTCATGGGATGAAAGCACCATAATTTTCTCTTACCTCAATTCTATCTCTATTTTTCTTTTCTGAATGCTTTCTCTTAGGGCTGTACATGGCTTATATATGCTCTCTACTCCAAATGTGTGCCTCTAGCCTGGTCTTTTTCCTTAAGCTATAGGCTCATCTATCCAGCTGTACACTCACATCCGTGGTTGAATTCCTGTCAGCTCAGTCATAACATATTCCAAGTATCACTCCCAATTTCACCTCTCTTTCCAAACCTGTTCAGCTCATGTTCTCTCTCATTTCAGTTGATAAACAATGAATTTTTCAGTTGGCTCAGGCTTAAACCTTTGGTGTTATTTTCCTCTCTTCCTTTGTCCCAGGCTTTCTTTGAAGTCAGCAAGTTCAGTTTGGCTTACCTTTCACAGGTGTCTGTGGTCCACCTGCCCCCATCACTGCAAGAAAACTAACATTTCTTACAGGGGCTGCCCTATAGATTATGCCCAAAGCAGGCTGTGGGCAGTGCAGGCTGTAAAGAGCTAACCCCACAACTAGCTTGTTTTGAAAAGTGAGTCTGGCCAAAGCCTATGTGCTGAGGTCAGAGTGACTCACACCAAAATTCCATTCTCAAAATTAAAACCTTCTTTACTAAAAAACCAAGGTTAATTATTAACCACAGCCTATATTTTGTCTATTCTATTCCTAGTTCAAGAATGCTTTGTCTCTTCCTTTACAAGCCTTGCCTGCATCAGAAATATATCCATAGCAACTCCTCATAGTCCCTCCATGTAGCCCCTTTACCTCAACTAACTATGATGTCACCAATAAATATCGGCAGCTCTGGGTGTTCAAAGCCTTTGCTTGTTCAAGCCTCTGACTACACAAGCACTGGACCTCCCAGCTCCCTGCATCTGTCTCTAAGTTTTTCTTCTTCCCATGTGTCTTAGCACAAGCAGGAAATTGGGATCTGCTGCAGGGGTCTCTGGTGATTTCTAATCTAGTTATTGCATTCAGCTTCTCATTGGCTTCCCTGCTTCACTTCTGGATCCCAAGATCATTTATGATCACTAGACTTTTGGAGCAATCTTTGTAACATATAACTCAGTCTGCTGATTCCTGGGCTCAAAACCCTCCATTGGCATTTCTTGGCATGCACATGGAAGTCATTTTCTTCCAACCATTTGTAAAATCCGTAAGACTGAAGTGTCTCCCCTTTACTCAGAAATTCACTGCTGTTCATCTTGTTTCATTCTTCATTTGCTTCACTGATTTTTTTGCCTGACTTTCCAAAAGCCAGACAAGAGCATGTCTCTGAGAATCTGCATCTCTTCCTTTTGCTTGCTGTTCCTTTCCTGGTGTAGTTGTCCCTTCTCTCCTCAATCTTCTTGAGCTTTTCACTTAGAGATGACCCTCTCTGTGTGGCTTTCCTTCAGCATGTCATCTAAAATTGTAACCTCTTCACCCTGTATTCTCTAACCCAGTTCCCTACTTTATTTTAAATCAGAACACTTATAGTGGTGATGTTCCACACATCTTGTTTATTACCACACTAGCTTATGGGTTCTCCTCTCTTTCAGAGAAATGTAAACTCAGCAAGGCCAATTCTTCTGATTGTTCCATTCATTGCTGTTTTCTCAGGATGTAGAAAAGTCCTGGTATTTGGTGGCACTTAATACTAAATAATATAGACTGAATTAATGAGTACAGCAATGAACAAACCAAGTGACAGTTTGTCCTGTTTTTGTTTGATTGCTATGTGGGACAATTGCAAAGAAGAAAAGGTTGTATATGTAGAATGTAGGAAGCATTTTATAATTTCTGAATTTTTATATTTCATATAATCTATATTTCATATAGTACCTGATACTCTTCCCACTTGGCCTTTGAACACACACAGCAGAGTCCAAAAGATGTAGACTTTAAAGCAGAGATTCTCTTCATCATTAATTGCTTTTTCTCATTTTCTCCAAATATTTCTTTTCAGGCCTTCTTCATTTCCTTTTCCTACCGCCTTCCTCTCTTCCCAACTGAGCCACTTCTTACTTGAAAAGCCAATCTATTTATGAGATCTCACTTCAGGAAAACACAATTTCCCCTAATAATCTGATTTCTGACAATAGTAGTTATAGGGTATTTCTTCTGTTCCCATCGTTGTTTCTCTTTCCTCTGAAATTATTTCCTTTTTCCCCTTTTTGGTTTATATCATTGATGTTACAAATTTTGCTCTGCTTTTTATTGTGATTTGTGTTTGTTTTAATTTTGTTTGTTGTCTGAGATGGAGTTATGCTATATTGCCCAGGCTGGTCTTGAATTTTGTTGCTTGAGTGATTCTCCTGCCTCAGCCTCCTGAGAGCTGGGGCTCCAGGTGTGCGAACTGGGTATTGGCTATTTCTTCATATTTCAGAGTAGGTGGAGGCTTTGATGCATCCATGGGAAATTCACTTCCAAGTGTGAGTGTCTGTCAGTTTTTTCTCTTGGTTTCTTCTTTTTCTTCATCAAAGTTCCCTGCTCCATTGCTGTATTCTGCAAACTCAGTGTGTTGAGGAGGCTGGAAAGCTCACCATTCAGTTTGTGGACATTTCTTATTCCTAATTTCCAGCATAGCCGCCAGCTGCTTTTGAGCTGGAAGCCTCAGGTCTGGAGGATAATTACTTCATGCACTCAGAGGGCAGTGGGTTGCAGCACCTCTAGGCCTTCTGCTCACCAGCCTCCCAGGTTCCCACCTTGCCAGCTTCAGGAAAAAAAAATGTGTGCATCACCAATTCCTGAGGCTTTTTCAGATGCTGTCACTCAAGCATGACTGATTAATTCTTAGAGTTCTCTTCCTGGACAGACACATACAGGAGCCATGTCCACATTCTTCCATACCATTTCCCTTCTTAGTGAAGCATAGCAGATTGTGTGGAGCTGTCCAGGTTCTGGAGGTGAACTGCCTTGCTCTAAGCCCTGCCTCTACCACCTGTTCTGTGATATGATCTTGGGTGACCTTCCATGGTCCTCTTCACTTGCCCACTATAGATAATCATATATTTGGATCATAGTAACCCAGAGGCCTATTTCAACAAGGAAGGGGCTTACAAAAGTACCCAGTGTATTTTAGATGCTAGGTCCATGCTAGGTCTATTATAAAACTTGAAGTTTTCTAAAATTTTCTATTGATCAGCTACAGTTGTCCCTTCTCCTACTTTTTTGGAATTAAGTATTCATCTCCATCACTATATTATTAATTCATTGATATTGGGGGAGTACATGGAGCTACATATATATATTTCATCTTATAATTAACTCTGGTCCAACAATAAAACCCTCAAATCTCCTTCTGCCCACATGTGTCAGTGGAGTAGCTGAACACTCGCTTTAGCAGTCTGTGTGGTAGTTGAGTGCCTTTAGGAGACGTCTTGTCTCTAGTCCCCTTTTTCAGAAACCACTGTCCTGTTACTGAGTTCAGCCAGGCTACCTGTGAGCAGGCACCTCCCATGGATCAGATTTCTCCACATTTCCTGTGCTTAGAGCAGGGTGCTGAACCTATAATGTGTGGGCCACAGTGGGCACACAGAGCCCTCTCTGCCAGTACAAGAGCCAAGTCAGTAGCCCCAGACCTTGAAAATGGGCAGCTGAAATAGTTTCCAAATCTAAAAATGCATTTAGAAAATTCTAGAACATTTTCAGACCATCCTACAAGGCATCAGAAAATCTACAAGGAATTTTCTAGCATAGCAGCAGCTACAATGGAGAATTTAATAACAGATTTTGGGAGTTCTGTAAGATGGAGTAAACCCTGTACTTCTCCAGATAAAGCCAAATTTGAAGAACGTGATCTCTCCTGCTTATACTGGTTAGATTTTGGAAATTGGAAATGGAGATATTGGATTTCAAGAAAGCTCTATCTGGAAAAATAAAATCTATGTCCTGCATGTAACATGAGAAGATAAGAGTGTGAAGAGAGGACAAAGGACAGCACAGTTCTGAAAACATGATCCATAAAGTGTGCAATTCTCTGCTAAATAATTTCAAGTCAATGAAAGCACTTGGGATTGCTTTTCTCACTTTGTTTGGATCACCTTATGCTTGTGAGCAGCTATTTCCAGCTTTGAATTAAGTATATTAAATCTGAAACAAGAAAAAGACTAAGAGGTAACCTGAATACTGCATGTGTTGCTCTTGAACTAACAAAGTGTGAGTCAAGGTTTGACAAATTATCAGCGTGCACACAATGGCAAAGATCATACCAACTGCGAAAGCATGCCAAATACAAACTTTTACCTTTCAATAAAAAGCTGTTTGGATCACTGAAAGCTCTGTTATTGTGTTTTTCTTTTAAGAGAAAAGATGTTAATGTGGGAGTTGTTTTTTCTAAACTAAAACCTCAGTATTCAGGTTTAATTGACATGATATTACTTTGCGATAAATAAGTGGGTTTTGGGTTGCAGTTTGGGCACTTGTCTCTAAAAGGTTTGCCATCACTGGTCTAGACTCTTGTTCACCAAGTTGGCCTAAGGAGACATTTTTATTTCTCTGTGTTGGAATTTTCAAAGCCTGTGATTTGTCTCTGGTCTCTATGTTCTTGTTGTCTGGGGCCAAATTCCTTTTTATGCACCTTTTAATATTCCTCATTTCTGTTAACTGGATCATGAATAAGGGAAAACGACTCCTATTTTTGTCTTTCCCTTTCTATTTCTCCCCAAACTTTCACTCCTACTTTGATTTTTGTCTGCTTTTCTTATTCTTTTCCTTCTATAAAACTAGAAACTGCACCTTTAAGAATAACTTTTTATACTGTGACCTGATAGCAGCAAGACATCACATGCCTTTATATTTTATCCACTGGAAATGATTTTGAGTGGCAATAACACATGAAACAATCAGAATGCATTGTTATTTAGGGAGAAATGATTGTCTTTCACATGGGGCATTTTTATGTTTTATACATTAACAAAACATTCCAATTTTACTCTCTTTGCACATTAGGTTTCATATTCTAAAATGAGAAACCATAATATGGTTTTATTCATAGTTTACTAGAGTGGAAATGACTTTGTGAAAACCTCATCTTCATAATCATTCTCCCTCAGCACTATTGCCATTACTATCGAATTAAGAAATACAAATATTTACTTAGAAATCTTTGTGAATGTAAGAGGTTTAGGAGAGAATGATATTTACTCTTTCCTCCAGTGGGCTTTTGGGAGAAGTGGATGAAAATGATACTGAGATTAGAGCATTCACCTAAATATGAGGGACTACAAGCTACAGAGCGCTAGAGAGGCACAGAAAGGTGAGCACAGTGCTCTGATCTAAGAAACTAGTTCCGAGGACCATAAACAAGGGAGGGGAGGCTGGTTGCTGATTAGGACGGTCAGGTCCTAATCAGGATGCGCTGCATTTTGTTTGGTTGCTGTTGGTTACATGTGTGTAGACCACGTGCCAAGTGGTACTCACTGCATGGAGAGCAGCCGCATCCTCTATAACGCTGGAATAACTCGGAAATCAACTTCTGGGAGTGTGTTATAACAGAAGCCAGGGAAGGAAGGAGTGAGAGAAGAAGGGAGGGAAAGAAAGCATTAGGAAGAAAGAAGGGAGCTAGGGAAAGAGGGAGCCAGGGAGGGAAGAAAGAAATAGACCCCAGGAGAGCTAGTTCTCATTTTCCTGTCTCAAGCACTGGCTCCCTATTAAGCGGAGAGTTGCTAATGGCAGGCACACTCATTTACACCACAGTGTAAAGGTTTCCGTACAAATTAGGGATCGTGTAGGAAGTCAGATAGGAAGCGTTGCTTTAATTTGAGTTTATATGCCCATCACTGGTTTTGTAAATCCTGAATCAAGATTACAGAGCACATCTCTGTGGCTTTTAAGAGATTGTAATACTTTCCATGTAAAAAGATATTAAAATAGACATGTATGTCTAGAATTTTAACCTCATTATCTAGCTGATGTTAGAGATAGACCTCATCTTATCATGTCTCTCTTGACTACCTTTGTGAATTCACATATTGTGCTCCATTGGACTACAGCAACTCAATTTTATTTTTATGTTAATTATTGTGTGTAGGAAAATTAAGAGGTCCAAAGTTTAAAATACAAATATTTCATTATTTCTCCTAAATCATTTTGTTTACTTTTTTAGAAACTCTTCTCTTTCAGATCAAGAGGAAACAATAACTACTTTAATAAGCAATTCTTGGGAAACCATTTAATGGGAAGGACATTGTGATGTCCAGTGAAGCTGTAAGGTGATGAGTTTAGGAATTTTCTGTTTCCTTGAATGAACCCTAAGGAATATTGAAAAGTAGCACTTGTCAAGAACCAGAAAAGCCTTGATCAAAATATTCTATGTTTCTTCCAAACATGCTGGGCCAGGAGTTCTAGGGTGTCCAGCAAAGTGGGCCAGTCCTGAGCCTTGTGAGTCTGCTGAGCCTGCGGTAGATTGTAGCAAAGTACGTCAGCTCTTGTGTTTTGTCAAAATGACTCTCAACTCTGAAAATCTGTAAAATGTGACAGAAACAAGCACCATTATTTTATTTTTTTTAATTCTTAAGGCTCAAAGGAAGAAAGCCAAAGAGCTGTCCACGTCGTTCCTACCTGGAAGATTGAGTCCCGGGCCTGAGGGTCAGCAGAGCCCAGAGTCACAGCCCACTGGACCTGGGCTGCCCACTCCTGCCCCTCACTGGATCTCAGCATGTACAGATGAAAGCCTGCTGGTCAGAGCCAGGGTTTCATGTTGGTAATGTGCCACAGAAACACGTTCATTTTAATTTTACTTCACAAGTCAATCAATCATCTTTGCTTAAAAGAAATGACAGAGAACAAAACCTGAAAATCTTTGCTTTTGCTGAAAGGATGACAACATTATAGGACCACACAAATCATTTTTAATTTACATTATTAGATTTTCTTAATGCTATCTTTTTTAAAAGTTCAAGTCCATCGCCTCATTGAGTAAATGTGAGATTTTTCATAAATGCCTAACCCTCAGTGTTGTGAAATGACTGGACTCTGAAGGATCCTGTTTCATTTCTAAAGCAAGCATGCTGGGGCATCATTTGAAAACCAAATTCCTAAGACAAAGAGAAGAGGTGCTTCCTGTTGCAGCTCTCCGGAGTCTGTCCCCACGCAGTGGCTTTGTGCTCAGCTGCCAGAGGCCTTTGGCGGGGCTGCCTTAATAAGGACATGTGGCTCAGGCTTATGGGAGGGAGGGCTGCTTTCGTGCCTGTACTGTGCTTACTGACACCTCCACAGAAAAGCTTAACATCGACCTGGCATCAGAAGGCTCCCATCAGTGGTCAACGTGATGCTCTGTGAAGGATGCATTGCTAATGTTATTTAGCAAGAAAATCATTGAGTTCGATGCTCTGTGGTGGAGCCAGAAATAGTCGTGGAGGGAAAGGGTTAGAATTTAGTTGTCTGCGGAGGCATTGAACTTCAACATGCATCAGGGGCAAGGAAGGAATGGGGGCCAGATAGCAACAAGATCCGTTAGCTTGTCAGCTGCACAACATGAGGAAGATCTGCAAGCCAGGGTTATTCCTACAGCAAAGACTCAAGACTGCTGAGAAGGAACAGGGTGTGTTTTGTGGTATATGTGTTATCCTGGGTGACCCTGCCCAGATTACATGCAATAAGATAGGAGAAAATGTAGGCAGGCGGAAAATATGCTCCCCAGTTCTCTGCTGAGACAGTCAGATGTATTTTGAGCTCCAGATCCTTATGCTGTATTTACTGATTTGCTTTTGCTAGTTTTATTAGGCTGTGCCTCCTCAGAAGGTGCCAAACAACTGGCCGGCCCGTTATCCAGGTCAGCAGACTCAGCCGAGGAGGACGAAGGCCGAAGAACTTGTACTGAGTAGTTTTCCATCCTAACTCGCCTCCCACATCCCACTCAGTATTTCACAGATGGGGCCTGATAGCCACATATTATCTGTTGGGGCAGTCAGTCCCTGGGGCTTGGGAAAGGAATATTTCCAGCTGACGTTTAAGATCATTGCGGGTTTCTGTCTGTCTGCTCCCCGCTGTCGCTAGACCAGGCTCCCAAATGCCGCACCATATGCTAACCTCCTCGCCAGCACAGGCTGGGATGGAGACGGATCTGACACCGTCTGAGCCTCTCCTCAGACAGCCCTGGAAGTCGCAGGCAGGAGAAAAGAGGACTCATTTTTCTGTTCAGTCAGGTGCCCTCGCTGACACAGCTCGAGTCAGACTGTGACAACAGGTGAGGCTGGTGGACCTTTCCGTGGTGTTCAGGAACTTTCCGCAGGTAATCAGGAAGCAGTTTTACCTTGCTGTTTGTCCACTACCACTTAAAACATTTCCAGGCTTCGCTGACTGTGTTTGGAAGCTATTTAATAATGGAATTTCTGTATTAGAACTACTTTCTCAAGTAAAAATAATACTTAGCCCTAAAAGATAAATAGTTACAAAATTCCCCTAATGGACAAGGCTATGAATTAAATTCATGTTTTGGATTCTGCACACCCTCCATGGACCCCATCTTCCATATGGGCTATGCTCTTTCTCTGTGTCCACATCACATCAAACAAGTGTTTGGCAATTCAGCCTCACGAAAGTAGATCCCTGGGGCAGGGTTCAGCCTTGTCCTCTGTCTTGGCTTGATGTGTGGTGATGATCTTTTCCTTACTGGGGTTTCCCAAATCCATTGCTGCCTCTTGGGAATCAAAATCTCAACCCCCAGGAAGAAGTTGTGCAATTTTTCTCGAATGGCTTTTCCATGAGCCTCCTTTTTCCCGACGCTCTGTTGAAGTTCTTATTAACTCTTGGATTGGATTACTACACTCTTGTGAATTTATTGCTTACTTTCCGAATTTTTGTCTTTGCTATTCTGTTTTTCCTAGTCACTGTATTAATTCCAGGTTTTGTAGTCCTTGACTACTGGACCCTTGCCAATGAACAGATCAAACATAAATACCTATCTTTGGACTTCTGGTCCTCTTAGATTATCGCTTTGCTTTCTAACTACATTTTTTCCCTTTTGTACTGGTTGTTATGACTTCCCTCCCAGTAAGCTAACACTTCCCTTCCTTTTCTTGGCTTTGCTGCTGGATCCGTCCCCAAGTTTTGTCCTATGCCTCAGAGAACCTAGAAATTATTTGTTTTCCCATTTTTCTATGTCTCCTTCTCCTCTCCCCTGAGCTGTCTCAATGAATATTTAGTGGTGGTGCTTTAAAAAAAGAACAGTGAGAACAAGCATGCAATGGATGAATAAAGACAAGAAGCAGGAAGGTTGTAAACCACAATACTTTTCCATTTCCCCTTGCCCTCAAATAGCACGTGATCCCCTGGGATCTCCCCCTGCCATCTGCCACAGTTACAGTCTCAGCCGTGCTAATTTCAGATTTCTCTCCTTATACTTTCTCCTAATAATGAATGGATAAAGCAGTATTTTAAATTCAGAATCCTGTCTTTGTGACAGTGAATGATGCGTTTTGTGAGGATGGGACCACAGAACACTTTTAGGTTCAAGGTGATTATGTTCTAGAGAAGGTGGAAGGTTGACAGTTCATATCATTTGCCTGGTGCAGAGAACAGCAGTGGGCCTGGTGACACCTGTGAGGGATTAACGCCCAGTCCAGGAAGGCATCGGTGCTGGAGACTGGGGTTACAGATTCAGTCAGTCTGAGGGGGGAAGCACAAGAACCCCTTGGGGGGCACCTGGCGCAAAAGCCAAGAGGGAGAGGTGTGTGCCGGGCTGAAGGGCAAGGGCAGAGGGAAAGCGGGAGGGTAGAGCGGAGGTGGCATCTTCAGGAAGGGAAGGAAGGATGTATGCTGGATTAGCAGTTGCTGGATTAGCAGTTGCTGCAGTCTGTGCCTGGCACGTTCAGCAAGGCTGGATGTTACGTTCTAGCTCCCTGCCTGGTGTTATCAGGGAGTGGGAGGAGCTATTGGGCAGAGGCTCAGTCATTAGGGGTATAACCTTGAAGGGGACAGTGGGACCCCAGCCCCTCTTTCTTCCTTTTTTCCAATTTTGGCCATGAGTCACATGAGCCTCCCACTGCACACACTTCTACCATGGTGTGTGATCTTGTGCCAAAGCAGGGAGCCAACTCATCCTAGACTGAAACCCCTAAAACTGTGTGCCAAAACAAACCTTTTTCCTTTTTCAGGTGGTTGTCTCTGGTATTTGTTGCTGTAGCAGAAAGCCAAGTAACAGGGTACTTAGGGAGCTGTGAGTTAAGGGTGGTAAGGAACCATGGCTTCAAGGGGGAAGTCACTGGAGCAGATGAGAGCTTTAGGAAAACCAATATGGCAGCCTCCTGAGGACTGGCTCAGTGAGTCCCAGGCTCTATGACTGGAGGAGCCTGGAGGATTTAGGGCTACTCAGAGCAAACCGCTGCGTTCATCAGTAGGAAAAATGAAAATCAACAGTAAGAATCAACAGGAAGATTCTTCCTCCATATTTTCAGTGGTTAACATAAATAAAAATTTGCCCCCTCGTACCTGCAGATGACATAAATAAGTAAAATACATAATATGAGTTGGAGAAAAAATGAATGACTATTCCCGGAAACAGCCATTCATGCTTAGTTTTTAACTTTAGTTTTTGCTAACATACTGTCTGTAGTTTTGCTTTTATACTTCGTAATATAAAATGTTATGTTTTCCCACATAGAGATTTCCTAGTTTATATGCTGAAGTAAATCTCCACTTCATGATTCCACAGAGTGGGAGTGACAGTCGCCTGTGTCTGTTGTGCAGTATCTGCCTCAGCTCCTTTTGGCCTGGCCTCCTGTTTCCGCTCTGCTCAGCTTAGGCAGCTGCATGGAGGACTGAGGTCACTATGCAGCAGCAGCACCTCAGCTTGAGGCTCCTTCACTGTGCCTTCTGTCATCAGTCTGGAGAGGAGCAAAGCTGAGGACAGCAGAGAGTGAGGAGCACAGGGTCACCACAGCCTCCCAGGTTCCTGCCATAGTGGGTCCCAGATCACCCAGCAGCCCTCTCAGTGGGCTCCTAGTGGCTCTGCCCCATGTCCTTGGCAGAATGAGGAATGTACACCTGCTTCGGTCTTTCTCCTTGAGAACAAACCATTTGGATGGAAATCTTCACCTCAGAATCACTTTACAGGACAAACTTTCTCCTGCACTCATAATGTCTCCCCGTCCTAGGAGACTAAAATCATCTTACGTGGGACAAGAAGAACCTTTTGGAAGGTATTGCAGATATCATCAGGACAATAGTCCTTTTCAATGCAAGACTGCTGGGATGAGACCCTGTGACGGTTTTACAACTAATTCATGACATATTTGCAGTAGTGCTGTACCTCATCCAAAACCCTAACACTGTTTATTAACATTTTATCTTTTAAAGAGAATTTCTTTGATCTTTTCTATAATTGTATTGACATAAAATACAATAGCCCGTCTAACTTCTGATCTTGGAAATCAGGTTGGTAAGAAGCGTAAGTAATGAGTGAGGGTATAGTGATTGAGGGTGGCCGATCACTCCTCATTGTCACAATTCTCTAACATGAGGTGTGCAGGGCTGGAATGCGTTTATATTATAGATGAGGAAACTGAGTTGTCTAGAGTTTAAGTGATTTGTGTGTGTCTGTGTGGTGCTCAGTATCAAACTCAGGACTTGGCAAAATCTCAGCACGTGCTCTAACCCTGAGCTATACCTCCAGCCCCAGGAAAGTGTAAATGATTTTAAAGGTCAGAGACAAATAAGAGAAAGAGCAATGAAGATTTCCCTACAGATCTCAATGAAATATATATTTTTTCTGTGAACCCACTCAAACTGAACTGCTTTTCCCTCTCTGTGGTACTGGGAATTGAACCCATGACCTTCACACTGAGCTACATAATCAGTCTTTTTTATTTATTTATTTCTTTATTTTTTTCTTTTATTGGTACATTTTAGGTATATAATACATTTACATTTATCATTGAGTGCTTGCAACTGTACATGATGTATCTTTGTTCTTATTTTTTTCCCCATTACCTGTGCACCCTTCATGCATCCATCCTTCCCTATTTACATAGACTTCCTTTCCATTATTATTTTTCTCATTATTTTTCCTTTCCCTTCTTCCCTTTCCCCTTCCCCTCCCACCATCCCCAAACCCTTGGACCCTTTCTTATTTCAAATTATCAATTATTCATTTTAATCATTTTCATCATTATTTACACTTTCAATTCCTCACACTAGAGAAACTATTTGGTATTTGCATGTATGTGTCCTATTTATTTCACTTAAGAGGATGGCCTCAATATGCATCCATTTAGGTATAAATGACTCTAGTTTCTCATTCTTTATGGGTGAGAGGTACTCCATTTTATAAAAAAATCACATCTTCTTTATCCAGTTTCCAGTTGATGGGCACTTGGGCTGCTTCCAAGCTTTAGCTATTACAAACAGTGCTGCTATAAACATGAGTGCACATATATCTCTGTGGTATGATTCTTTTAATTCTTTGGGGAAGATACCCAGCAGGGGAATAGCTGGGTCAAATGGGACCCCTAGCCCTAGTTCTTTGAGGTATCTCCATATGGATTTCCACAGTGGTTGCACCAGTCTGCCCTCCCACCAACAGTGGAGAAAGGTTCCTTTTTCTCCACATCCCCGCCAGCATTTGTTATTGGTTGATTTCTTGATAGCAGCCATTCTTTCTGGGGTGAGGTGGAATCTCAGTGTTGTTTTCATCTGCATCTCTCGAATGACCAGTGATGTTGAACATTTTTTTATATGTTAAGTCACTGCTTTTACTTCTTTGTCTGAGAAATATCTGTTCATTTCAGATGCTCATTTTTAAATTGGGTCCTTGAATTTCGGGGGTCTGTTTTTTTCAGTTCTTTATATATTCTAGATAGTAGCCCTTTGTCTGAGATACAGCTGCTAGAACTTTTTTCCCATATTGTAGGTTGTCTCTTAGCTCTGTTGGTGGTTTCTCTTGCAGTGCAGAAGCTTTTTAATAAGATGAAATCCCAGTTGTTGATTCTTTCTGCTAGTTCCTGTCCTATTGAGGTTTTATTCATAAAGTCTTTTCCTATGCCAATATCTTCAAGAGTTCTACCTAACTTATCTTCCAGCAAGTTTACTGTTTCTGTCTTGATATTTAGATCTTTAATCCACTTTGATCTTAGTTTAGTGCATGGTGATAGGTATGGGTCTAGTTTTAATCTTTGGCAGGTTAAAATCCAGTTTTTCCAACACCATTTATTGAACAGGCTATCTTTTTTCCAATGAGGGTGGTTGGCTCCTTTGTCAAAGATGAGGTGGCTGAGTATGTCTGGAGTTGTTTCTGCATCTTTTAATCTATTCCACTGATCCTTGGGTGTGTTTCTTTGCCAGTACCATGCTGTTTTTATCACAGTAGCTTTGTAGTATAGTTTCAAGTTGGGGATTGTGATACCCTCAGCCATGTCTCTGTTGCCCAGAATTGCTTTAGCTATTCTAGGTCTCTTATGGTTCCAAATGAATTTTGGATTGTTTTCTCTAGTTCTGTGAAGTATATTGTTGGAATTTCAATCAGCATTGCATTAAATCTATGTAGTAGTTTTGGAAGTATGGCCATTTTCACTATATTGGTTCTTCCTACCCAGGAACAAGGGATGACTTCCCATTTTCTTATATTCTCCTCAAACTCCTTTTTCAGGTCAGGGTGCTGTAGTTTTCAATGTAGAGAGAGGTCTTTCACTTCATTTGTTAGATGGATTCCTAGATATTTCATTTTTTTGGATGCTATTGTAGAAGGAATTGTTTCCCTAATTTCTCTCTCAGTGAGTCTACTATTTGTGTCTAAGAAGGCTATTGGTTTTTGAGTGTTGACCTTCCATCCAGCTACTGTACTGAATCTGTCAATTAAGTCTAGAAGTCTTTCAGTAGAGGTCTTTGGGTCTTCTAGGTAAAGTATCATATCATCAGCAAATAATGACAGTTTAACTTCTTCCTTTCCTATGTTTATTCCTTTTATTTCTTTCTCTTTTCTAATTGCTGTGGCTAAAGTTTCCAGAAATATATTGAACAGGGGTGGTGATAGTGGGCATCCTTGTCTTGCTCCTGATTTTAGTATGAAAGGTTTGAGTTTTTGACCATCTAAAATGATGTTGGCTGTTGGTTTTTCATAGATAGCCTTAATCAGGTTGAGATAAAGACCTTCTATTCCAATTTTCTGTAGCATTTTTATTATGAATGGATGTTGGATTTTGTCAAATGCTTTTTCTGCATCTATTGAGATGATCATATGGTTTTTGTCCTTGACTCTGTTAATATAGTGTATTACATTTATTGATTTATGTATGTTGAACCATCCTTGCATCCCTGGGATAAATCCAACTTGGTCAGAGTGTATGATCTTCTTGATGACCCTCTGTATTCTGTTTGCCAGTATTTTGTTGAAGATTTTTGCATCTATGTTCATTAGGGAGATTGGTCTGTAGTTCTGTTTTTGGGTTGGGTCTTTCTCTGGTTTTGGAATCAAAGTAACACTTGCTTCCAGCAATGAATTTGGAAGTATTGCTTCCCTTTCAATTTCCTTCATGAGTTTAAAGAGTAATGGCATTAGTTCTTCTTTAAATGTCTTGTAGAATTCAGCAGTGAAGCCATCAGGACCTGGGCTTTTCTTTGTTGGTAAATTTTTTTATTACATTTTCAATTTCACTCATTGTAATTGGGATGTTTAGAATTTCTCTATCTTCTTCATTTAACTTTGGCAATTTGTATGTATCTAGGAATCTGTCCATTTCTTCTGTGTTTTCCATTTTATTAGAGTACAAGTTCTCAAAGTAGGTATTGATGATCCTCTGGATTTCTGCTGGGTCTGTTGTGACTTCACCTTTTTTGTTCTTAATTGCATGGATTTGAGCCTTTTCTTTCCTTTTTTTGATAAGGTTGGCTAAAGGTTTATCAATTTTATTTATTCTTTCAAAAAAACCAACTCCTTGATTCATTAATTTTTGTGTCATTCTCTTAGTCTCCATTGCATTGATTTCTGCTCAGATCTTTATAATTTCCTTTCTTGTGTGAGCTTTGGGTTTGTTATTCTCTTCTTTTTCTAGGAGCTTGAGGTTCTGCACTAGGTGATTTATCTGAGTTCTCTCTGTATTCCTAATATGGGCATTCACTGCAATGAATTTCCCACATAGAACTGCTTTCATTGTGTCCCATAGATTCCTGTATGTTGTACTGGCATTATCATCTACTTTTAGAAACTGTCTAATTTCTTCCTTATTTACTTCTGTGACCCACTGGTTGTTCAGGAGGGTGTTATTCAATTTCCAGTTGTCTATGGGAGTTTTGCAGTTTCTCATGTTATTGATCTCCAATTTTATTGCACTATGGTCTGGTAATATACAGGGGGTAATTTCAGTTCTTTTACATTGACTTAGACATGTCCTTTGAGCTAGCATGTGGTCTATTTTGGACAGTAACCTGTGTGCAGCCAAAAAGAATGTGTATTCTGATTTTGTGGGGTGGAACACTCTGTAAACATCTATTAAGTCCATTTGTTCAGTAGCTTGGTTCAGTTCTTGAATTTTTTTGTTGATTTTTTGTCTAGATGATCTGTCTATTTGTGATAGTGGGGTATTGAGGTCCCCCACCACAATTGTATTAGTGCTTATTTGTTTTTTCATGTCCATTAATATTTGTTTTGTATACTTGGGGGCATTTGTATTTGGTGTATACATATTTAGGATTGTCATCTCTTCCTCTTGGATTGTTTCCTTCTCAAGGATGTAGTGACCATCTTTGTCTCTCTTAATTTTGGTTTGAAATCTTCTTTGTCTGCAAATAAGATTGCTCCTCCTGTTTTTTTCTGGGTTACTGTCATGTGGAGAGCCATTTTCCATCCCTTTACTTTCAGTCTATGAATTTCTTTTTGAGTTAGGTGTGTTTCTTGTATACAGCATATTGCTGGATTTTGGTTCTTAATCCATTCTGTTAGTCTACTTCTTTTGATTGGTGAATTGAGGCCATTAACATTGATAGTTATAATAGAGAGTTATTGACTCATCCTTGTCATGATGTTTTACTTTTGTTGGCTCTTATTTCTTTTTCCCCCTTCCCCTTTAGGTTTTTACCTTGCCTGGTGGCTTCCCTCTGTTGGGCCTCACGGAACTGTAACCTTCGTTGCCTTTTTCTAGGATATTGCTTAGAATTGTTTGGAGTGCTGGTTTGGTGTTCATGAAATTTCTCAGGTGTTCTTTGTCATGGAAGTATCTAATTTCCCCATGGATTTTGAAAGATAATTTTGCAGGATACAACAGTCTAGGTTGAAAGTTATTTTCTTTTAGGTCTTGAAATATTTCATTCCAGGCTCTCCTTGATTTGAGGGTTTGTGTTGTGAAGTCTGCTGTGATTCTGATGGGCTTTCCTTTATAGGTGATTTGTTTCTTTTCTCTAACTGCCTGTAGAATTTTCTTCTTCTGTTGGGTTTCTGTGATCTTGAGTATTATATATCTGTGTGTAGATATTTTTTTGATCATGGCTAGTTGGAGTTTTATATGCCTCACTTATCTGTCTGTCCAATTCTCCACCTCTGTCTGGGAAGTTTTCTACTAGCACTTCTGTGGACAGTTTTGTAATGTCAATTGTAATTTCTCCTGTTTTTTTGTGGACTCCTATCAGTCTTATGTTATTCTTCTTTGCATCATCTAGCAGCTGCTGGATTGATTTATTGTGGTCCCTTACTATTTTTATGAAATCTCTGTTTTCATGGTCCTTCACCGCAATCGTGTCCTCTATATCTGATATTCTACCTTCAGATTCTCTTAATCTGCTATGCATACTTTGAATGAAGTTTTTAATCTCCTGAATATATGTTTGAATCTGTTTCATGGATTCCATTTCTTTCTTATGTTGAATGATCACGGTTTCCATTTCTTTCTTATGCTGGGTATTCATGGCTTCCAGCATGTTTCTGAGCTCATCTATTTTTTTTTTTTTTATCAGTTTCTGTTCTAGAGCTCTAATCATGTCTTTCACTCTGCCCACAATCTCTGTAGTTATCTGGGAGATTATTTCTGCTTTGACTTTTTCTAGAGCCTCATTCATCTGTTTTGTTATTTCCTGTGCTATCAGTTCAGGGTGTCCAGGTGGTTGGTTATCAGACTTGTCCACCTCATTTCCCCCCAGAATTTGCCCTTTGTGGGGTGGAAGTCTGAGTTTGTGCCTTGCTTAAATGTCTTCTCATTTTTGTTTTTGGTACTGTCCTTAGTTTAGTCCCTGGGTTGATATTTTGAAGTTGCTTATTGTAAGTATCTTTGTTGATGTATTTAGAACCCTTATGGAATGATTGCTTCTCAGAGTTGTCTTCCAGATATAGCTGGTCTTTAGGTTTTGAGTCTCTAATGACTCTGAGGCTATCTCATTTTCATTATACCTGGAAGGACAACTGATTAGATCAATCACAACACCTTAGCCCAAGCGATACAATCAGCAACACCATAGGATCAAATACATCTTAGAGAATGACAATTTGTGGTAGTTATTAATCTATCACCTTTAAAAGTGGAGGGCCTCCTTTAGGGTATGTCTCTGTTGTCACAATAGATAACGTGGGCAGCAGCATGCAGTTATAAGTCAATGAGTCTCAGTGAGCTAGTCCCAGACCCATGAGATTTAGGCAGATTTCTGGCTGCAAGTCCCAAGTTGAGCTCCCTGTCCTCCTGCAGGGTTGAACTCTGCAAGATTCTATTGCAGGTTTCAGCTGCCTTTCCCCTGAGGAAAGTCCAGGTTCTGATGGGAGGTTATAATTCCTCCAACTTACCAAGCATGGTGGTCTGGTGTGCCTTTATTACAGAGATTCTCTTCATTTTTCTAGTGGGCTTCAGTTTTCATCAGGCAGCCTGAGAGAGGCCCTCTCTGTTGTTCACTTCTGTAGCTCAGGACAATGGTTCCCTGTGCCTCTGCAGCTTGGAACCAAGTAGCTGCACAGCCAGAAGTGCAGACTCGGGGCAGGAGGGGTGTGCCGCAGCCTGTTGTTGGAGCCACCCAAGCTGCCAAACTGGTGGCTGGTGGGCGTGGCCGGGGGATCTTCCTCACCCTGTCTTTGTCACAAGCTAGTGGAGCAAGCCGGAGGAAGCAGGTCCTTTATTTATTTGTTTGTCCAATTTTGAGACAGGATCTTTGTAAGTGAAGTCATGCAGGGCTTGAACATGAGGCCCTCCTGACTCAGGATCTCAGAGCATACGGATACAGGTGTGCACCACATCTGGCTCTAAACTGGTCTCTGCTTGCTTTGCTGGATTATCTGCATTGCAGAGTTGAAGGAGGTTGGTAAGTAATACAACTTCACTCCCTGTTCAAGCTCTGAATCCAATGAGGCCAGACAGGGTCTTGTCCAATGGAAACCAAACTCTTTCCTTACTTCTGATAAAACTGAGATTCATGAGTGGGGGCATATTCATCTAACTCTACAACTAGGAAGTGCTTGGCCTCCCTAAATGGACTCCTGACCGACACTATAGGAAAAGACAGGGAAGGAGTTTGGTTCTCACATGCCAAGGTGCCCCCTCAAATCTTGTTAATAAGCTTGGTGCCAGAAAGGAGATTATAACAACTTATCCCTCCAAAGAATATGATCACTCATTAATTCATTCATAACAACATGTACTGAGGACCACAGTAGTATAATGATAAGCAAGTCAAAATCTCTTCTGCTCTTCCTACATGTTAGAATCTGAAATATTAAGCACTTTCTGTTCAAAATCCAGTATTTATTAGTTTTGGATAAGTCATGATAGGTGGTGGTAAAGTGTGACTCAGCTAATATGAATGAATTTAAAACTTCCGGCTATAAGCTGCATGGACATGTATAGCTACTGCTTTTGACTCCATTGAGCTATTAGAAGAGTTGATCTATTATCTGACTCCCAGGAACTCCTTTGCCTGGAGAGCAGTATTTACCATGGGCCTCAACCTCTGTATCACTGTTCTTACTACAAAGTGGAATAAATATCTTTCTTACAAAAGGAGAATTTCATTTTCTTCGACTCCTAAGAGCATTTAAGCATTCTTACCTCTCTCTCTCTCTCCCTCCCTCCCTCCCTCTCCCCACATTCTGCTATATCTGTCTATCCTGTTTCTCATTTCCTTGTACAGGAAGCTTCTAAGAAAAGAGGCCTGTCTAAATGTTACTTTTCTTACTTCATCAGGTCTGGCTTATTGTGCTGCCCTGCAGTGCAAAACTGACCTCCTAATCTAGTCCCTGCCTCTCTTCTTTACTGTCTTTTACCCCTACCACACAGCTGCCCTGAATAGTGACCGCCTCCAGATCTCCCAGGCTGTGCCCTGCCTCTATACCCTTGCACATGGGGTTTCTGTTCTGTGAAAATCCTTGTTTCTTCTCTACTTTGTAAAAGGGATTCTGCTTTACCCTCTGTCTCAGTCAGCTTTCTTGTCACTGAAACCAAATAGCTGACACAGACAAGCTAAAGTAAGGTATATTTTGGCTCATGGTTTTGGAAGTTTTCAGTTCATTGTCAACTGGCTCCAAGAAAGAAACGTCATTGCAGAAGAGCCCTGAGGACAGAGTGCTCAGCTCCTGGCAAGAGAAAGCAGAAAGAGAGGGGAGGGGAAGAAGCCAGGAGGGAGGTCAGGGACACACACAGCACAGCCCTGGAGTCACACCCCAGGATGGCTTCCTCCACCCTGGCTCCACCTCCCAAGGTCTCATTTAGTTAGGGCCTAGGGCCAAGGTGTTTGTTCCCTCACAAGCCAGTCCCTTCTGCAGCGGTATCTCAATGCAGTCACACTGACAATTAGTTGAACCAGCACAACTTTACGTACAGGTTTGCATTCCTCTGTGAAAGAACAACTGACTCATGCTTGCATTCCCTGGGAACTGGCTGGATAGCCCCACGCAAGGCTCTGTTCTCACCTGAGCACTAGTCCTCTTCTCTCTTCCTCCCCAGGATGTGCCTGCCTGGACAGCAGGCTTTTGTCACAGGTCCTATTCCAAAGCCCCACAGTGCCTTTCTCATAACAGGGCCAAGCATGCTTTGGAGAAAGATCGAAGGAATGACTGTAAAGAGCATTCCAAGGTGGGCAAGGTGGTTATATATGTTTATTTATTATATGTCATATAGAGAACTGGCTGTAAGTCAAATATATTCTATTTATAAAAATTGCTAAAAAAAAAATTGCTGCACCTGCTTACCTAGATACACTGATGACCATATATGTTCAAAGAGTTAAAGAGAGGTGAAAAGGATTCATGATGAGGAGTCAGGACTGCAGGTGAGTAATATACAATGTATTCCATGTATTTCCATTGGGCGGGGGAGGCTGTAGAGAAGAAAGAGGATAACGAAGCCCGAAGAGTAAAAAGAGAAGAGAGCAAAGAAAGAAAGCAAATGAGCACCAAAATAAAGGGCAGAGACAAGAGGGAAGCCAGGTGTTGTAACGTAGGCCTATAACCCAGCACTCTGGGAGGTTGACCCAGAAGGATTTCAGGTTTGAGCCCCACCTGGGCAATTTAGGGAGCCTTTGTCTCAAAATAAACCAAATTTAAAAAGGCTGAGTATGTAGCTCAGTGTGAAGGTTTTGGTGTCAATTCCGAATAATAGCAGAAACAACAACAACAAAAAAGCAGAGGAAAGTGAAACAAATGCATCCAAGAGGTGAATAAAGCTCTCTTTCAGAAACATCATTGGAAAAACACAATAAGCTTTTGATGTACATAAAAGAATGCAATTTAAGAGATAAAGATTATCAATCAAGGAAGAGTATATCATACAATCTACTGTAATGATGTTTCAGCTGTGCAAAGTTATGCTTATTTAGTAGGCAAATAAAGAAAAAGAGGCATAAAGTAACAATCAATTTGATTACCCAAAACATTCTTTCACAGTAGAAGAATTCTGTAAAGATATCTTAGTGCTTTTTGAGGGAGATATTCTGTAGGAAAAGTGTACAAAGTTCTTGTCGAGACCTGTATTCATATCTCAATTTTACTTACTGACAAATTGTACTACTTTCAGTGGGTTTTCTCTCCTTAGACTCCATTATGTGTTATCCGTTCATTGAGAGTAAATTCTATCCTAAAAAATTGATTTCTAAGTGTTAGATTTATGTGCTACTAGATGATCCATAAATGGCAGACACTGTTAGTATAATATCTGAACTTTATGCCACTCACCGTAGTGTTAACACACACTCACACAAGGCAGCAATGATTCCTGCCTGTGTTACCAGCTTTGTCCTTTCCTAAATTCCAGGTCTGTGTTACCAACTTTCTAATAATTTTAGTCTCCATGAAAACACAGTTTGAAACACCAAGACTAAACTGGATACATTTCATCAATGATCAGATCTGAACAGATACGAATGTGAGGCTAAAATTTAGAAGAAATGAAAATAGAAGAAATGAGTTATGTGAACGATTCATGATTGTGGTAGGAGTTGGATGGGGAAGGAAATGTGTGCGTAGAATGGTGGCCCTGAAGGAGGCAGGGGTGTCTGAACTGGTTTGTAATGTGTGCTTTGGCAAGTTGGCCAAGGCAGTGGGCAGGAAAAGTCGAGAGCTAATGGACTAACCACATTCCATTTCAGCAAATTGCAGTTCGCAGTGCTCTTTATTAAAGAACATCTTACTATCAACTCTTTAGTCTTTTGAATGTGAACGCAAAAGGCACCATTACTAACCCTCTCCTACCCACTCCTTGCTGTCTTAGTTTGCTGGCCAGTCTCCAGGACAATGGGATAGAGCTGGGAAGGAAACAATGGCTCTATTCTAACATAAAGGGATCACTTTTAATATGAATTTAGGGTGACCTTTATCACAGTGACTTTAATCTGCCTATATCCTTTATGAAGCCAACTACTACTACTTACTTTTGAAAAATTTACCTGCCTACATGGAAACCAAAGAAGACAAATAAACAACTTTTTCTTAACCATTTTTTTTTCAATAACACCAAGTGGAATGAACACTTTGTGTTGTTGAAATTCTTATGTAATCACTGCCTAGGAAATCTAAATGAGATGATTCACGACTGGTCTGCAACATATAAATGAGTGAGAGTAATGGCTTTGGTTGAAAAGCCTGAAAATTTCTGATAAGAAAAGTCATAAGACCCTGAAATGAAATATTTTGCAATTCTAATTAAAGTCCAATCATAGTAAGTCCTTCAGTTGCAATTTTCATATTTGCAGATATATTTCAGACTTACAGATGGATTCAGGATAATCCCTCAGGGTCCTACTTTCTTCACCCCAGCTGTAGCTTTCATATTTACAGAAATGACCTACAATGGCTTAAATATTCACGAATTCCAGCATGCAATGAACAGAATAGGGTCACCACTGAGCAAAGACACTGTGGTTTAATCCATTTCAGTTAAATTCAACTTTATATTTTCAATTCCTTTCTGAAATGTATCCTCGCTTTGGGGAAAACTTCCGTATTTTAAACTGTGATGTAAACAATCTGAGAGCCAAACAGAAGATGACAGGAAACAGGGAGGTAGACATCATGGAGGTGGGAAAGGCATCTGGACATGGGGTAGAAGAGAGGGCAAGGTGGGCATGGAGGGAGGATGAGGACAGCGAGACACATGTCTGTACCAGTCCCCAAGACGACGTGAGTATTCGGTATGGCTCACGTGTGCCAACAGCATACGTATTGAGATCATGCTAGAGATTTAATATTAATATAAGGAAATAAAGACTAGTATGTTAAAAAACTAGAAAATGCTAACAAAGAAAACAGAAGCAAGGACCTCCCAGGTTTTCTTCCTTGCTCTGGTGTTTTTTTACTGTACGACTTTGAACATATTTATTAAGCTCTTTGTGGTTTAGGTTTATTCCCCGTAAGATGGAGATTTTAACGATTCTCCTCTCACAGAAGTAACACGAGAATTTCAGGGTGTTGATATAACAAAAGGTTTTAAAGCAGTCCCTGGACATAGAGCAAGCAAGCATTCTGCAAATTGTGATTCTCCTAGCACCTCAAATATATTTTGTATGAAGTCTTAACAAAACATCATATGTGGTTGCTATAGAAACGAGAATTTGAATTTGTTGCCTTCAGTGAATTACATTTCAAGCATAATTCTCCGTTATTATTATTCATTATATAATAGTTAAAAATAGAACAGAGAAGGAACAAGGGGCTGAGCCCTTCCGAGTGGTGCCTTTGTCGCTGCACTCAGGGCTCCTAACACGTTATCAGCGGCTCTGCGCGCTGAGAACGAGGCCACCATTCTCTCTCCCGGGGTCTTCTGCAGGAAACAGCGCTCAAGTTCCCGTCGCCGTAACAGCAGGCTGCTCTCCCTAAAACAAGATCTGCTCTGAGTCAAAGTGGCATCGTTTCCATGGTAACTGCTTCCAATTTAAGTGCAGTAGCCTGTCTTTTAATCAGTCAAATTGTCCTTTGTCAAAAAAGCAGCCACACGTTGTTACTGATACAATGACATGTATTTTTAGGACATGGTAAAAGAATGAAATGAAAGAGATTCTAACCCCAAAATAAAAACAAAATTGATTAATCTCTTCTCACAGTTACAATTTCATAAAATGAAAACCTCTGTAATACACAGATGTGCTGAGCCATAGCATATCTCTGTATTAAAATCAAAATGTCTCTATTCTATACATGTTGACCACGTGGAAGCAAAATTCCGAACAATAAAAATGAGAACATCTGTGTTCCAAATCTATCTCATCCTTTCTCTTTCATAAAAAAATAATGTTGGACAAAATTAAATGTGCCTTAAGTTTTATATTGCTTTCTTTTATCCTTATTTAGATAATCTCATAGCCAAACAAGTTAAATTATTCTATTCCCCCTAATGCACAGCCAGTGTTGACCTAATTATTTCCTTCACTGGCATTTCCTTGTTTTCTGATAATTCTCCTTAAGGAGGGATTGAAAATGATGGGACTGGCTAACATTTTGGAATTTCTGACCGGGAATGCTTTCTGCACTTCCATTATCAGGCACAAGCAAACGCTGGAGCATGGTTTCCTTCAAGGACTGTCCAGGGAGCTTAATTTCTCATTTACCATTTTGGTAAGTGGGGTATTCTTTATATTTAGATAGAACCGGGTTTAAATCTTGCTCTGTGACATTCTAGTGGTATGGCGTTTGCCTTAAATTTTCTAATTTGTAAAGTGTAGTTAAAATTGTATACATCATGGTTATTGAGAGAACTAGAAAGGTAAGACAAGTAGAAGGCATAATGCATGTATTATTTTACCTAATGATGCCTGCTGTGTGTGATGCCCTCAATTGCTCAAAACATCTATCATTATTATATTATCACTATCATAAATCTGACCTGAATGCTAATGGTGTAGGAAAAAGTTAGTGGCAGTAATATACAAAAGGTCTTCAACAATAAAGATGTTTTCCTAAAGTATTTCATAATATAGTAAGCATCTCTGTAACACGTAATTGTGACATATGATACACGTTCGTATAAAAAGATGGTCAGCGTGACTTCAGAGTTAAAATATTTGACACAATGTAAGCTTTTTTATTCAGCCATCTTTCTACTTTATGACAAATGAATCCAGATTTTACTTTTCTTTTATAATTTCTGTGGCACCTAGTGGATCACATAGCCTCAGGGTGGAGTATATGTCAGATTTTTTAGGATAATCCTGAATTTAAGTGTTCTATTTCATTGTTTCCATATGTACACCAGTGCCTGTCAGACACTGTGTCCTGATTTTTGTGTAAACAATATTGTCACTATGAATGTGAGATCGCACTGTCCCTGACTTTGGCATTGGCTGGAATCCCAGTCGGGATTCCAGGTCTCAGGTCCCAGATGGCGGCTTGGCTGGGTTTTTGTGCTGTCACAAAACATGCTGGCAAAGGCCCACTGTTCCAGGCTACCTGAAAAGATACTTCAAAGGACAAAAGGTTGCTCTTACTCATCCTTTTCTTTTGTCTGATTCCGTGAAAAGGGCACAAAGGGCAGGTTGTCCACAGCCTAATAATTGACTGTCAAATCTTTGTTATGTGGTCCAATTTTGACACCCATGATTTGATATAGTATTGTAAATTATTCTAGCCATTGTTGTATAAAATTGCATGAGAGCTGCTATACACTGCCTGTTCTGAAAGAAGAATAAAAAATCAGAACCATAAGTTCTGAGAGATCATCATGTTCCAATCCCACATTTTATAGCTCTTGGCAGGAGGACAGTCCAGCCAGGGGAGCCTGTGTTGTCCATGCTACTGAGCCCCTATTTTAAAAAGAATCTTCAGCTCCTTACTTGTGAGCTTTTTAACACTGTGAAAATATACCTGAGAAAATTAACTCAAAGGAAGTTTTATTTAGGATCATGGTTTCAGAGGTTTCAGTCCATGGTTACTTGACCCTGTTGCTTTGAAGCTGGGGTGAGGGGCCACGTGTGATGGGGATATATGGTGGCAGTCTGTTCACTTGGGAAGCAAAAGAAAGGAAAAGAAGGAAACATGATCCCAGTGTCCCCTCAAGGGCATGTCCTCTGTGACCAAACTTCCCCCAACAGGCCCCACCTCTTAAGGTGGCATCACCCTCCAATAGCAACCACGGGCTGGGCACCACCCTTGAACGCATCCCCATTTGGGAGCCTCTGACCCATAACATGACTGCTCTCTCTCAACTCTTCTGATTATGGAAAATTAATTGAGATTTTTTTTTTGCAAATTACCTATGAAAAGTCTTCAAGAGCTTTGATGGAAGATAAGAACCAAGATCACTTAAAATTCAAGCGTTAACAAGAAAAGATTTAGACCTGCAATAAAACAGCGATGACTGTTTCTGTCCACTTGTGCACTGGAAGAGAACACTGCGGAGTGGGTCATTTATAACCGGCAGAGATTTGTTTCCTAACAGATCTACCAGCTGTGGAGTTCAAGGTCAAACAGCGAGTAGGGCTGGTGTCTGGTGAAGATCGTTTCTCAGAAGGCACTGACCAGGTGTCCTCACATGGCAGAGGACTGCAACAGCACAAAGAGCCCAAGCCAGTTGCTCCAGCCCTTTATACAGCACTAATTCATTCATCGGGGCAGAGCAACTTCACCCTGAGCCACTTCCCAGGGCCTCAGCTCCTCCCACCCTAGGATCACCGCAATGGGAATGAGATTCCGACTTGAGCTTAGAGAAGACTCATTCAAGCCAAGCCTCTGTGGAATAGCAGGACGATTGTGGGCGCTGAGTAAGTACAATCACAGGCCAGAATAGATTACTGGAGGAGGTTTGGAATACGAAGCCCAGTCAGGAAAGTTGGTTATATGTGTACCAATTTCTTAGGGTTCCCAAAACAAATTATTATAAACTCCAAGAAGCTTTAAACAATGGAAACTTGTTGTTTCACAGTTCTGGAAACTAGAAGTTTGAAATCAAGGTGTTGATGGGGCTAAGGTACTTGATGGCTCTGGGATGATTTTCCCGGCCTCTTGCTAGCTTCTGGGGAGGTGACGGCCACCCTTCGGGTTCCTTGCCCTGCAGTCTGCCTCTGTCTCTAGTGGCTTCATCCTGTTCTCTTGGTTCCACTTCATTTTTTGTTAGAATGCCAATCACACTGGGTTAGGGCTGCTGAAATCCAGTATGACCTCATTTTCACAAGTTAAATCTGTGATGACTTTCTCCAAATAAGTTCATGTCCTTCCAGGCTCCAGGAGGCTTATGAATTCTTTTTTTTTTTTTTTTTAGTTTTGTAAAAATTGATATTATTGGTACATTTAAGGTATACAATATAATGACATTCATCAATGGATATTTGCACCTTTACATAATCTCTCTTAGTTCTTGTATTTCCCCCCTTCCCCTGTCCCCCCTTCAACCCTTCCATTCCTCCTTATTTACAGACTTTGTCTCCATTTTCCATTTTTTTCATTTTCTCATATTAATCCCATTCCCTTCTTTCCTTTCCCCTACCCCTCCCACTTCCCACTTTCCCTTTGCCCCTTTTCTTCCTGTTTCACATTATCTATTATACCTTTTAGTCTTTATTTACACTTTTGGTTTCTCACACTAGAGGAACTATTTGGTATTTACACATGTGTGTCCTGTTTATTTCACTTCATCGCCCCAATGAGTATTGCCTCAATGTGCATCCATTTAGCTATAAATGTCTCTAATTTTTCATTTTTGATGACTGAGTAGTACTCCATTTTATAAAAAACCACATTTTCTTTATCCAGTCTCCAGTTGATGGGCAATTGGAATTGTGCTGCTATGAACATAGGTGCACATATATCATTGTGGTATGATTCTTTTAATTCTTTGGGGAAGATACCCATCAGGGGAATAGCTGGGTCAAATGGAACATCCAGTCTTAGTTCTTTGAGGTATCTCCATACTGATTTCCACACTGGTTGCACCAATCTACACTCCCACTAGAAGGGGAGTAGTGTTCCTCTTTCCCCATAGCCCCACCAGCATTTGTTATTGGTTGATTTCATGATAGCAGCCATTCTTTCTGGAGTGAGGTGGAATCTCAGAGTTGTTTTCATTTGCTTCTCTCGAATGGCCAGTGATGTTGAGCATTTTTCATATGTTTCTTTGCTATTTCTACTTCTTTGTGTGAGCAATATCTGTTCATTTCAGATGCCCATTTTTGGACTGGGTCTTTAAATTTGGGAGGTCTGATTTTTTTAAGTTCTTTATAGATTCAAGTTAGTAGACCTTTGTCTAAGGAACAGCAGGTGAAGATATTTTCCCACATTGTGGGTTGTCTCTTCACACTGTTGGTGGTTTCACTTACTGTGCAGAAGTTTTTAATAAGAAGAGATCCTACTTGTTGATTGTTTGTGCTAGTTCACGTGCAACTGAGGTTTTGTTCATAAAATCATTTCCTACACCGATGTCTTCAAGAGTTCTACCTAACCACTCTTCCAGCCAGTTCAGCATTTCTATTTTAATATTTAGATCTTTAATCTATTTTTATTTTAGTTTAGTGCATGGTGAGAGATATAGGTCTAGTTTTAACCTTTGACAAGTTGAAACCCAATTTTTCCAGCACCATTTATTAAAGAGGCTATCTTTCCTCCAGTGAGGGTGTTTGGCTCCTTTGTTGAAGATGAGGTGGCTGAGTGTGTCTGGAGTTGTTTCTGCATCTTCTAATCTGTTCCACTGATCCTCAGGTCCGTTTCTTTGCCAGTACCATGCTGTTTTTATCACAGTAGCTTTGTAGTATAGTTTCAAGTTGGGGGTTGTGATACCCCCTGCTATGTCTCTGTTGCTTAGAATTGCTTTTGCTATTCTGGGTATCTTCTTGTTCCAAATGAATTTTTGGATTGTTTTCTCAAGGTCCATGAAGTATGCTGCTGGAATTTCAATTGGGATTGCATTGAATCTATATAGCAGTTTTGGAAGTATAGTCATTTTCACTATGTTGATCCTTCCTACCCAGGAGCAGGGGATGTCTTTCCATTTTCTGATATCATCTTCAATCTCTCTTTTCAGAGAGCTATAGTTTTCAGAGAAGTGGTCTTTGATTTCTTTTGTTAGGTTAATTCCTAGGTATTTCAGTTTTTTGGATGCTATTGTGAAAGGAATTGGAGTATTGCTTCCCTTTCAATTTCACTGAAGAGTTTAAACAGTAGTGGCAGTAGTTCTCTAAATGTCTTATAGAATTTGTCAGTGAATCCATCAGGACCTGGTCTTTTCTTAGTTGGTAAGTTTTTAATTACATTTTCAATTTCATTGATTGATATTGGGGTGTTTAGAATTTTTAGGTATTCTTCATTCAACTTTGGTAATTCATATGTATCTAAGAATCTGTCCATTTCCTCTGTATTTTCCCTCCTACTGGTGTATAGGTTCTCAAAGTAGGTATTGATGATCCTCTGGATTTCTGCTGGGTCCATTGTAATTTCATCCTTTTCATTCCTAATTGCATGGATTTGAGCCTTTTATTTCTTTCTTTTGATAAGGTTGTCTAAGGGTATGTCAATTTTGTTTGACCTTTCAAAGAACCAGACTCTTGGCTTCATTGATTTTTTGTATTGTTCTCTTAGTCTCCATTGCATTGATTTTTGCTCTGATCCTTATAATTTCATCCCTTGTATGAGCTTTGGGTTTGTTCTGCTCTTCTTTTTCTAGAAGCTTGAAGATCAGCCTCAAGTTGTTTAATTGGGCTCGCTCTGTTTTCCTAATATGATTATTCACTACTATGAATTTCCTTCATAAGACTGCTTTTATTGTGTCCTATAGATTCCGATATATTGTATTGTCATTGTCATTTAATTGTAGGAACTGTCTGATTTCTTCTTTAATTTCCTCTGTGACTCATTGGTTATTTAGCAGTGTGTTGTGCAGTTTCCATGTGTTTATGAAATTCTTGCAGTTCTTTTGCTTTTCATCTCTGATTTCATCACACTATGGGCTGATAATATACAGGGGATAACTTTAATTCCTTTGCACTTACTTAAACGTGTTCTATGAATGAGTATGTGGTCTATTTTATAAAACGATCCATGTGTAGCTGAAAAGAATGTGTATTCTGATTTTGTGGGGTGGAACACTGTAAACATCTATGAAGTTCATTTGTTCAAGAGTTTGATTGAGTTCTAGTATTTCGTTGTTTATTTTTGTCTAGCCCATCTATCTGTTTGTGACAATGGGGAATTGAGTTCCCCCACTACTACTGTTACAGTGCTTATATGATTTCACATGTCCATTAGTATTTCTTTTATATACTTGGGTGCACTAGTATTTGGTGTATATATATTAATGATTGTCATCTCTTCCTCTTAGATTGTTCCCTTTATAAGGATACAGTATCCTTCTTTGTCTCTCTTAATCAGTGCTGGTTTGAGATCCACTTGATCTGCAGAGGATAGCTGCTCCAGCTTTTTTGGGGGGGGGTGGGTTCCTGTTGCATGGAGTATTGTTTTCCACCCTTCAACTTTCAGTCTATGAGTTTCTTTTTTCTTTTTTTTTCTTTTTGTGCTGGGGATCGAACTCGGGACCTTGGGCTTGCGAGGCAGGTGCCGGAACCACTGAGCTAAATCCCTGGGCCAATGAGTTTCTTTTTTAACTAAGTGTGTTTATTGTATGCAGCATAGTGTTGGGTCTTGCTTCTTGACCCATTCTGCCAGTCTATTTCTTTTGATTGGTGAATTGAGACCGCTAACATTGATGGTTATAACTGATATGTATTGAGTTATCCTTGTCATGCCTTTTTCTTTTTGTTGAATTCTCCCCATTTGTGTTTAATTTCTTGTCATGTCTGTTTGATTCATTCTGCTGGGCTTCATGGGGTTGTGATCCTTGTTGTCTTTTCCTAGGATATTGTATAAAAAATTTTTGGAGTGCTGGTTCCTTATTCATGAAGTTCCTAAGTTGCTCTTTGTCATGAAAGTATCTTATTTCTCCATCAATTTTGAAAGACAGTTGTGCAGGGTACATCAGTGTGGGGTGGAGACTGTTTTCCTTTAGGGCTTGAAATACATTACTCCAAGCTTTTTTTGCCTTGGGTGTTTGTGTTGAGAAGTCTGCTGTGATTCTTTCCTTTTTATGTAATGTGTTTCTTTTCTCTAACTGCTTATACAAATATTTTTCTTCTGTTGGGTTTCTGGAATCTTAACTATTATATGCCTATGTGTAGATTTTTTCTGATCAAGGCTATTTGGAGTCCTATATGCCTCACTTATCTGTATGTCAATTTCTTTTCCCCTGCTTGGGAAGTTTTCTGCCATCACGTCTATGAACAGTTTTTTTATGTCATCTGCACTCTCTCTTGTTTCTTCATTAACTCTGATCAGTCTTATGCTATTCTTTGCATCGTCTAGCAGCTGCTAGATTGATTTCTCATGGTGCCTTCCTATTTTAAAGCAATTTTTTTTTTCCTGGTCACTAATTGCAATCTTATCTTTTTTATCTGAAATTCTGCCCTCACATTGGCTCATTCTGCTGTGTAAACTTTCAATAGAGTTTTTAATCTCCTGGAAATCTGTTTGCATCTGTTTTATGGATTCCACTTGTTTCCTATGTTGGGATTCCATCATGTTCCTCAGATCCTCTATTGTTTTATCTGTGTCTCCTCTAGATTTATTAATCATGTTTTACACTATCAGCACAATCTCTGCTATTTTCTGAGAAATTATTTCTGATTTCATTTTTTCCAGATCCTCATTTGTTGACAGTTCAGGGAGTCCATTTGGTTGAGTATTAGATTGTTCCATCTCGTTTCCCTTTGGGGTTGCCCTAAGTGATCTGAAAATCTGGTTTTGAGACTTGTTTATGTGTCTTCTCTTTTCAACAGATGCAGCCTTCTGTGCCTTTGTTGAGCCGACTTTTTGCTCACGTACTAGTCTTCAATTCTTAACAAGCCACAGAGCTGCCTTTTCTCTGCTGCTCACCAGTGCACCAATTCCTGGGTTCAGAAAGGTGGCCTTCTGCATCCCTAAGCTGACCTGTTGTCTTGGTAGGCTTCTGGCTGGGGACTGTGGACACTTGGGATTGTATCTAGGCATGCCTCTCACTGGGGCCCCTATTTAGCTGTTGCTGGGAGGGCCTTTGGCTGGGAGCTGTGTACCCCAGTGCCTGCTGTGTGAGCAAGCTTCTGGCTAGGTTCTTTTGCACTTACTGATGGTATCAGGGTGAACCTCTGGCTGTTGCTTGTGTGCCTGTGCAGCTCTTTTCCAGGCAGACCCTTGGCTTGGGCTGGTGTGCTCAAGCCTCTGGGGTTGGGGCAGAGCCCTGGCTGGCATTTGCTTTCAGCCATGCTGCTCTGGTCCACACTGCTGCTCCCCCAACTAAAGTGGTCTGGTATGCTTTTATTGTAGAGATGTTCTTCACTTTTCCAGTGTGCTTCAATTTTCATCAAGCAGCCTCAGAGAGAACCTCTTTCTGTTCACTTCTGCTCTATCTTCTTGAGCTCAGAACAATGTCCTTTATGACCCTTGCAACTCTGTGGTGTAGATCCAGATAATGGCTCTGCACAGCTGCAGGGTGAGGGTGCTGCTGGTGCCCACATAGCTCACCTCCTCAGCTCTGGGGGGCTCTGCTCCTTGGCACTTGGGGGCAGTGGTACAGCAGCCAGGCTAATGAATTCTTGATGTGACAAGAAGATCGCAATCCAAAATATGTTTTTCTTGTCCTACCCCATAATTTTTCCTTAATAGGATGCAATTTTGAGAAGATCTGGAGATATTTGTAGAATACAAATCAAAAGTCAAGGATCATATCAGAAAATTCTTTATACCATGTGTGAAAATAAGAAACCACAATTTGACCATGTAATTGTGGACTAGCCTGTAGACTCAGGGGTGAATCAATAATCAATAAAGTTACATCCCATAAGTTGGATTGAACTTCATGAGACACATCATGAATAAAGACATGGCAGGCTTGGAGCAGAGAAAGAAATAATTTAGGCTTCAGGTTGACAAGTTGCTTCTTTAAGAATTTTCTGTTAATAAATAGACATAAAACTTATTTAATTACCATAAATATCAAACAAGAAACATTTATGTGAGATATCTAGCACACCAATCCCCACTGTGCTTTGTTTCTTTTTTATATATAAGGACATATTTGTTCACTGGTGAGATCTCATGTGCATGTGGGTGGTCTCCCTCCAGGAAATAGAAGCTTACATTTATTCAATTGAGATGACAACAAGACCTACTTCTTCCAGGGTATAGTAAGATTGAAGGAGAAGGATCTCTTCATCTTATAATTTTTCATTCCATTTTTTTCTTTCTAGAAATGCACCTTCATTAATAAAGAAAAATAAATTTATAAACCAATACTGTAAGATGTATTCTAATAAAGCTGTTCCTGGGCATGTGCTGTTAACCACAGAGCCTCCCACTTCACATGAATATGAATGGCTGATACTCTGGGCAAAGCCAGCAGTCCCCTACATCTGCTTGTATATGTGTTTATATCTGGGGGTCTTCCCTGTGGCTTAGAATTTTGCTGCATTAAAATTCAGCGGCTTCATATATTTTTTATATCTCATTCCTCTCAGTGAATTCTAGAAGCCAAGGATCTATTCCGAATAGAACTACTCTGCCAACATCAAATTACTGAGTGGGAGGCTGGAGCAGTACATGTATATAAATCTGGTAAACAGTATTTAAAATTAGTATGTGACAACCACAATTGTTTTTTCTTTTCCATGGCTTCCCTTGGGCATTAATTAATACCACATTTTTAAGCATTTTCTCTTGCAGAGTTATTTCCTCCTATGTATTAAAATATTCAGACTATGGATGCAACAGACAGCAATTTTAAATTCTAATGAATATTTCTGAAATAGCAGGGAGTTGCAATGGTCATACTCAGACTGTAATAGACACTGGTAAATCTGAAATCTTTTTCCATTAACTTCCAGATGAGTCAAGTTTGAAAATTACTTTGTTTGAGGGAGAGGTTTTTTTTTTTTTCTTGATGGAAAATTAAAATTAGAGCATGTTGCTACTCTCCTGGGAAATTGTTTCTCTTTCTCTGTCTCTATATCTACCTATTTATTATTTTCTATCTCTTACCTATCTTTCCTTCCCTCCCTTCCTTCCTTCCTTCTTTCCTTCCTTTCTCTCCCTTTCTTGTTTGAATGTAGAAAATTGAATACAGCTATTCAATCTGATGTTTTGTACTTTGTCTTTCTATTTTGTATAAGAGTAAGAATGATAGCAAAACTAAAATAGATGCATAAGTAGGTGTTAAAAAAACTTATTCCCTTTTTTATTATAGATATTCATATTTTAACAATCTACTTGTTAATTGATTGTTTGGACTTATGACCAAGGCACACTATTCAAGACTTACAACCTGTCTTTTTGTACAGCTCTGTACATCTTGTACAGAGCCTGAATATCTGCTTTATACAGTACTGTAATTTTTTCTAATTGTACTGTGCAGTACAGTCCTGTAGTTTATGTTTCATGATACATTATAGTACTGCAGGAAGGAGTTATGCAAACAAAACCAAAGTCATCAAGTTGGAGTTTCCTTTGACCATTTCTTTGTTCTGAATATTGTAATGTACATACTATATACAATTCCTCATTTAGAGACCAATTCAATTAATGACCTAGTTGCAGAAATAAAACTCAGTTGTTAAATGAGTAATATCTGTACTTTAAACAATGTTTTCTCTGATACAAGACCTTGTTAATAACATTTAATTATTTCTATTTATTGACTTTAAATGCATCTGTATGCATGTCAGTTAATGTTTGTCTCAAATAGAATGTATTTTTATGCAAGTGAATTTTAAGGCAAGATGTATGGCTTGAAACCCTTTTTTTTCCCTCAAAGCAATGCTTAAATTTTCATGCCTAGCACAACCAAAAAAGAAGTTTCATATTGATGGTAAAATCTCTTCAGAAACACCCTAAATGACTCACCTACTAACTTTTTAAAGAACTACTCTTATTGACTACCTGCCATGTACAAAATCTCCAGCATATTGCCTAGTGTTGTAGAAGCTGCATAGATACAGTTTCTTCTTTTTATAGATTTTAGATTTGCTAGGGGATATAACATGCTGGAGCATAATATCTGTGATACAAATATGAACATGTCCATGATTAGAACGTGTCCATGTAAGTACCTGAAAGGTGTACATCTCCTTTGATGGTCTTGGGATCTACCCTGCAGTACAAATCTAAGGTGCCTAATTTCTAGAAACTGATGAGTGGATACAGAAAATATGGTATATATATATACAATGAGATATTATTCAGCCATATCGTGAATTAACTCCTATCATTTATAATAACTATGTGGATGAAACTGGAGATCATTGCGTTAAGTGAAATAAAATAATCACAGAAAGACAAGGACCGCATGATCTCCCTCATAGGAATCTAAAAATGTTGATCTTATGGAAGTGAAGAGGAGAATGATGGCTACCAGGGCCTGGGGGAGTAGGGTGGAGGGGGAGATGGGAGAGGGTGAGTGGTAAGTTCCAGTTATAAACTAGAAGACCTGGTGCTGTATTGTACAATAGGGCAAGCAAGGCAATAATTATATATTCTAGATAGCAGAAAGCTAGAGGATAAGATTATAAAACGTACTCATCATGAAGGAATGGTAGATGATTGAGGAGATAGATATGATATATTATACCTACTTTAACTACTCAATGCATACAGAACATCACATGGTGCCTCATGAGTATGTACAGATTTTATGTTTTTATGTATCAACTGGAATAATTTAAATAAGTGAGCCAAACTGAAATTATATCTTTTCTGAGTCACACACAAATGTACCAACCCTTAGAATCAGCAGCAAACAAGTTTAAGTCATTTTCTATGCTATGATAATCTCAAAAGAAAAAAATATTTATCTCCTATCTCTATTAACATCTTCACATATCCACCTTTGGAAATATCTTTTTTCTATTATGAATGTGATAATGTCATGTACATATGTCACACATTGACCACAATACAAGCAATGTCCAGAACTAGACTGAGTTTTTGGTGTAGACATGACTGAACTCATGTTACCTTTACCACTTATGACAATGATACGGGGTGGAAACGGGCAATCTAAATTTCACTGGTGGTTTTCCAATACTTTGTCATTGAACTCTTTCTGGCATAAGATGTACATAAGGCTGATTATTTTGTGCTTCACATCTGTGAAAATAGAAAGATTTGCTACCCATGATCAGTCATGAAACCAGTGGAAGAGCAAGGCTTAATACAAGCTCCTCTCTTCCAATACTGGCATTTCTCCATTCATCATATTGCTATTCAAATTTTTCAACTAATGGCAAATTGTAATCAGTGTACAATTTATCTGTAAATATTTTAAAATATTTTTGGTTCATCAAAGTTAGGCCAATATTGTTGAATAAAATAACCTATAGCTAAAATTACACCAATGGAAAAATTGCCCTGGAGTATGTTTTTTGGTGATGAAATATGATTTTTCTATTACTAATGAAAATATTGTGATTGCTTTATTGTGTGTGTAGTTTTATAATTAATTTCCCCAAAATGTTTAGATTTAACACATGATTCTTTTGCACAATATGCTGGTAAACAAGCCTTTTCATTTTTCAGTACATTATAATAATGAAAGTTGGGGAATTAGTTGATATTACTTGACTTGTTCAAGGTCGTCTTACTAATAAAATGAGATTAAAAAGAAAAATAAAAACAAACCCTGGAGATCCTACTCCCTTGATTGGTTCATGGAGCCATAACATTTTCCTGACCCTTCATTATTTATCTGAGCAAAGAGCTGTGCTTTGATGAAAATTTAAATGAAGTTTATTGTTAAAAGTTTTAAAATAAAGCTTTCACATATTAGTAGGATATCATGCGATGTTTTGATCTATATATACACGGTATAATGTGTATATTAGATTGAAGATGCCTATTTTTTCAAATGTATCATTTTTTTATGGTTAAAAAGATTCCAAATCATTTTTCTAGCTTTTTCAAATACATATCAAAACTGTGATGTGATAGCTCATTCCTGTAAGCATGGTTATTATCCCAAAGAGGAAAAAGATAACAAAGGGCTGGTAAGGATCTGGAGAAAAGGGAACCCCTGGGTATTTAGGAGTGGAAGGTAAATCAGTATAGGCATCTCAGGAAACAGGATGGAGGTTTCTCAAAAAATAAAAAAATAGCACTGCTATATGATCCAGAGGTTTTGCTCCTGGGTGTAGGTCCACAGGAAATGGAATCTGTGTCCAGAAGACAGCGGCATGGCCATGTACTTTGCAGCACTGTTCATAATAGACAAGAAATTAAGACAAACTAATTGTCCATCAAGTGATGAGTGGATAAAGAAAATGTGGGATGTATATGATGCAATACTATTCAGCCATGCAAAGGTATGAAATTCTGTCAGTTGGAATAACATGGATGGAAATGGAGGTCATTACGCGAAGGCACAGAAAAACAAGAAACACATGATCTCATTCACGTGTGCAAATCAGAAATATTGATTTTAAAGAAGTTGAAAGTACAGTGGTGGTTACTAGAAGCCCTGGAAACCTAGGAGTCAAGACGAGGAGGACTGATCAGTAGACAGGGGAAAGAGGCTGGTGTGCTATTGTACAGTACAGTGAACACAGGCTATGTACTGTATATATTCAACAGATATACTTTTTGAACAAAAGGTCACAGTGTTTTCCAATACTCAGAATTTGTAATTTTTGCACCTACTCTTGCCAATATATCTTTGGATAAAGTTAATTTTAAGTGGACCGATGTGATTTTCATAAGTGTAATGTATACCTTGGCTACTGAAAGTTAATGTAAAGAAAATCACCAATATTTGAGTTTTCAGTTTTTCGTGTTCTCATGATAACATTTTGAACCAACCTATCAGGCAAAGTATTTTACTGGAAGAAGTTCTTGTTGAAGGTAGGAGGGAGTATTATACTTGTAATGAGAAACAGTTAAGCTAATGTTTTTAGATAGCATTCACTAAACTAGATCATTTAGACACTCTTTCTTACCTTATTTGATCTACATAAACATTAGAAGAAAATTTAAGCTGTAAAATTCAACATAATAAAAAGTTCAAGGTGTTTGTTCTTTGTACCATGAGTGGATTAAAATCATTCAATATAAATCTTTTTGTTTGAATAGCATTTGAATTTTTTTCCACTTAGTTTATTGGTACATTGTAGGTATACAATACAGTTACATTCATCATTTGGATGAATTTATTTTATTTTAATTGCAATAGATCTTTATTGAGTACTTCCTATGTTACAGGAGAAAAAAATTAATTCAAGAGAAAAAATTTATTTCAACCAAACAGTCATTTAATATATTTTTCCAAAAGAAGAGAGGTGTGTTTTCTTTCCTACCATATAAAAAATACAATGTTTGATTGACCCAGTTTTTCCTAAACATTGATACATATTCCTCAGCTATATCCAGCATGTATTTAATCTGGTTGATTCCTCCCTTAGTGAATGGGTGATAAATAAATAATTTTAAAAATAAAATAGTATAGCAAAAAAGGGTTAATGTATATTTAAGAAAAAAATAAGAAATTTAAAGAGCTTGCTTTGAGTTTATGGCCATGTGTGTAAATACACACAATCTTCCCTCCATGTTTATGGTTCTATATCCATGTATTGATTCAACCAACTATGAATTGAAACTATTTGAAAAAAATATTTGTATCTCTATTGATCATGTACAGACTTTTTCCTTGGTATTATTACTTTAAAAATACAGTATAGAAACCTTTCACATAGCATTTCTGTTGTAATCTAGAGGTGGTTATGCAAGGGAATTGAGCATGAGAGAGGGGTGTTGGAATCAATCTCATAGAGAGACTGAGGGAAGGCTACACACCACACCATACACACACACACACACACACACACACAGAGGAGTGAATCTTTTAGGAAGTTGTTTGGGGCTGGGGATTTAGCTCAGTGGTGTTGCCGCCTGCTGCACAAGTGCAAGGATCCGAGTTCGATCTCCGGTACCAAAAAAAAAAAAAATGAAGTTGTTTAATTATTATTTCAAAGGTCGACTAAAATCCACTTATTTATTCATCAAGTAATTATGAAGTGCCTGCTACATACATGAAAATGTGGTGAACACACAGGGTATATGGCAGCCAATAAGCTAGTTTTTGCCTGAAAGACTTTTCAATATATCTGAGAAGATGAACATTGAAGAAGTTCAGAAGCCCAGTATGGGTTCCCATGTGATCTGTAGCAACTAAAAATAGACCTATTCTTGGCTGAGATGCCAGGAAAGGATTTTGTGAACATGTGAGGTGTTTAGGCTGACACTTGGGGAGTAAGAAAGACAGCTCTATGGAAAGTGGGAAGAAAGATTTCTAAGCAGAAAGAACAGTAAGATGGAGAGTATGTATGTAATCAAGAAAGTAATAAAAGTCAGTACAGTTGGTTGGAATAAAGAGAACACAAGGTAGAATAAAACTGAATAAATATATTTATGACATAAAGAAAATGTAGTGAAAGTAACTCAAGACTTTTAAAAATATATCATTATGAAAACATAAAGAAGAATAAATATAAATATATATCAACTGCAATGCTTATGTCTGATTTGACATTTTGAAATATGAAGAAAATAGTAATTTAATTTTTTACACACCAGAATTCATAATTTAAATTACTAGCTAGCCTCTTACACTGAAAATAATAATTTATTTAAAAATATTTACTGTCAATTTTGTCTGTGTGTGTCTTGGTGTGGTACTGGGAATTGAGCCTAGGGAATTTGTACTGAGCTTCATTCCCAGCCATTTTGTACATTTTTATTTTGAGACAAAGTCTCCCTAAGTTACTTAGACTGGGCTCAAATTTTCAATCTTCCTTGCTCAGTTTCCCAGAGTACTGAAATTACAGTCATGCATAACCACTCCTGGCATCAATTATTATTTCTGATATCCTCTGTTTTCACCTAGGCAGATTTCTGTTGATGTTGTCAATAGTATAACTGAAGATTTAACAAGAAGCCAAATAAATATACAGCGACAGGGTTAGCTGAGAAAAAATAAATCGAGTCCACTTTCTCCCATCCAGTCCCTCAATGGAAGATGAATTATAGGTACAGAAGCAAAAGAAATATGCATTGTACCACTGGGTGATAATAAAAGAAATACAAAGGTAACAGAATAACTGATTTTAGGATTATTTTATAATGACTACCTTTTCTCTACCTGTTTTTCCTCTTACTTTTTCTGGTCAATCCTGCTAGGTAACCACGAGACCATCACAAATTAATATGGACTCAAAGGCAGTAGGACTGGAATTGCAGGTTAAAATAAAGACTGATACCTTCTATCAGTTCCCGGATGTCATGTTCTCCCCATTATCTCAATGGTACATTGTATTCTTTCAGAATAATTACGACTTAGCAGCTCTTTATTGTACTCATTGCGCTGAGCACCCCAGTGTAGACAGGCTGAGCTGAACTCTGTTTCTGCTGAGCAGAGGAAGTTTCAGAATGTAAATGAGGCAGAAGAGGACACCTTGGAGACGTAATACCACAGGGATTAGTGCTGAACACAATTCGTAGCACCCCAGTAAATAATCACACTGGTTTTAACTTAGTACATTTATGACTTGGGAGTCGCAGACTCTGGTGGAGCTACAGGATTTAGAAATGATACTCACAACTAATCACAATGTCAGGAGTGTGTGTTTTGCATTTACTCCCTGTGTATTTTTTTTTCGCTGAGAAGATAATCCCCCCAAAATCTTGAAGTGTGGATCCTGTAAATCATTTTAATTTTGATTTGTTATTTTAAAATGTAGGTGTTACAGGCGAAGGAATAGAGTGCAATGGAAAGTAGAATTTTCTTTCACTAAATTGGGGTGACAAATTGAGACAAAGGAAGTGGATTTTTTGTAAGTTCATTGCAAAAGTCTGGACTGGCTGTTGCCAGGTAAAAGTTTCGCAAATTCCCTACCAAAGTCAGCAACTGCAAAGCTTGACCAAATGAGTGAAGCGATTCTGTCCAGGTGCATGTGTGGTCCCTGTGAGAAAGACGAGTAAGAGGGGAGCTGTCAGGAGCGCCTTTCAAACCCTGGCACAAGAGAACAGCAGATTTTTCTGGGGGTGGGAAGCAGAAGTTTGGACTGAGGGTCCTGCGGTGCCTGTGACGCATGGCACATGGTACCAGAGATGAGAAGACACTGTCGAAAAAGAACCTGAAAATCTGCAAAAATGTTTCTTTGACTCCTAGCCCAAATACTAAAGTGTGTGTGGCCAGGACGCATGTCCAAGAAGACTGAGAGAAGGGAAAAATAGCCCTCCTCAGTGCTCCAAGCCAAATAGAGATCTCAGGAGCCAAATAGTGCTGGTAAATATTGAGACACTCAAGAAAACCACACTTCAACATCCAGATTATTTTAGCATTAGGATAAGTTTTAGTCTAGATTTATCATTACAAAGCTTAAAACTAGTCTCTAACTGGGTATGCTGGTACATGTTTATAATCCTAGCACTCTGGGAGGCTGAGACAGGAGGAATGGAAGCTTGAGTTCAGCCTGGGTAAATAAAGAAGACCCTAGTCTTAAGTAGGTAAGTAAATAAATGAATAGATGGACTGGGAATGTAGCCCAGTGCAAACACTTTGGGTTCAATCTGTAGTACTAAAAATAAAACAAACAAACAAAAACCTAGGTTCTATTTTTCCACTGTCTATAAATTTTTTGTGTGTGAAAAGATTATAAATGGTTCCACTTGAGTACTGTGCTAAGTAGCTAAATTATAATTTACTTTAGAGCTAGATAACTTACATATGGAGACACTTCTTTGTATTATTTCATTTTTGAAAAAACAAAACACTTTATTTTTAAATAGATAAAAGCAATTTAATGTGAATATCAGATACAATCATTTTAGAATACATAGAAAGAAATACTGTCTTTCCGTGAACTCTTTGATGGAATTGTGCTTAAATCTTGATTTTTCTGTGATTAAATAAGACACAGGATAAATGGCAGAAAAGCCACCAACGTATGATGTTACAACAAAACTCAACATCATCTCATGAAAACCAAACCCATACAAACCACTTTTAGCCGAGTAGTTTCCATAAGTCTAACCCTACAGTGAAACTTCATAGAGATGTGAAGTGGTTGTGTAAGCCACAACCAGGGGAAAAGTAGAGTTGGCAGAAACAAACTCAGAAATGACAAGAAAGTTAAAATGGCTATTATAAATATTTCAATAATTTAAAGGAAAAGGTTTATGTAATTCGTAAAGAAATGGGGATGTCGTTAAAAAACAGGAACAAAAAAGAGAGAACCAAATGGAATTTTAAAAGTACAAATCAACTCTGGGCATGGTGGCACACACCTCAAATCCCAACACTTTACAAGGCTGAGGCAGGAGGATTGCGAGTTTGAGTCCAATATGGCTAACTTCATGATTTAGTGAGATCCTGTTGCAAAATAAAAAACAAATAAATAAAAGGGTTGGATATAAAACTTAGTGTGAAGGCCCTAGTTTTAATCCCCAGTACCACAAAAGATCAAAATACCAAATATAAAAATCAACAACAAAATATTAACTTTAAAAATCATAGATAGGTTAATAATGCAAAAAGATACAAGAATTTAAATGACCAATAGAAACTACCAAAACTGAAAGACTATAGAGACAGAAAAGAGATCTTCAATAATTTCGTATTAAGTTGAAAAATACCAAGTGATCTGCCATTTAGAAACTGGCATCCTAAAAAGAGATGAGAGGTTGAGAAACCAAAATTATATGAAGACACGATTGCCAAATGTTTTGCAGTTTGATGGAAAATATGCTCAATATCCCCCAAAGAGGATTTAAGAAAAGCAAAAGGACACTCACTGACATCTTCTCAAAGTTTTGCAAAACACAAGTGAAAAGAAGATCTTGAGGAAAAACAGAATCCTTTCAGAGCAGAAAAACAGCAATGAATTCTCTACATCAGGCTTGTTAAATGATGTGTCTTTAGTCAATGAACTAAATCGGAAATACCTATCATCTTCAGACATTTCGTGTTAGGAAACTATTGACCAGCTTCCTTGTTTTATAGCTAATTCTTGGGCTTCCTGTTACTTTCAGCAAAACCCTTATAGATAGATATGATTGTTTAAGAATAGCACCAAACGAAGCCCAGGAAACATCAAGGTATCTATAGTCGATGTGAAAAGCCTAGGGAAATAATATATCTAGGTATTTCATCTGTTCCTTCAAAGCTCAAAGCTGTTGTGTAACAATAAAGCATTTTACTCTAGTATTGTGCAGGTATGGTAGATCATTAATCTACCAAATATTATTGCTATTACATTTTATCAAACAATGTCAAATATTTGTTGAAATAGGTACTGAAACTTAGCAGATATTTTCACTTTTTTTGGGATAAATTTGGCTTTTTTTTTCAATTTCAAATTTACTTTAAAGATATGTAAAGAGTTAACAAATTACAATTAAAATGGAATCAGTTATGTTAATTCCACATAACTTAAAATCATGCAATACTGCATGGTAAAAACACCAGCTTCATTCATATACAAAAAAGTATCAAGACTCATGATAATATCTTGAAATATTTGACATAAGCATTTTGCAAAGAGTATTTTATAAAAATTGAAAGACCTGATTAATCAATTAATGCATTAGGAAAGATAATAAACATGTTTAGTAAAGTTACAAGCAATTAATTTTAAAATTATGTCAGGTATAGGGTTGAATGCAGTCTCATGAAATAAATGTTAAGAAAATAGTTTTGAAAAAAATCTCATATTGAAGCCAGGTGCTAATTTCATTGAATCAGGTTATATAAATCAATAGTCAAGTTTATTCAGTTAAAGAAAATATGCCTATCCTTTCTTATACCCATAAATAGTACTTAGAGTCTTTATATACAAGTGAAGAAATGTTCAATGTAAAAAAGATACTGCCAATCCACTTACTATGGTCAAAATAGGTCTTTATCTACACATTAAATTGCACTGATGAACATGTCCAATTTAAATCACATTCAACCAACATGAATATTTAAGCTGAGCATTTTGTTGTAAACAATAGGAAAAAGCAAACTCATTTTTAAAAATTTCAACACTGAGCAACAATCTACTTCTCAGCTTAGAATGCTATATGAAGGCTCGACATTTACTTTAATCAAATCCAAAAACCTCTAAATTTAAGAGTAAACAAAGTGAATGTTTTTCAAAGTGCGTAATTTCCAACTCATCCACTTGTAGTATTTACCCATTCCAGTTCTTCAGCAAGAAAATAAAATGTACTTGGCTATAAAAATACTAAGGAATGTTATTTAAAAGGAAAGGCTATTTGGTGGAAGTAACTACAAAAATAATTAGTTTAAAACTTTGTAAAGCTTTAATGCAAGAATATCAGTACACTTTCTTTCCATCAACCTTTAGAGCATGATCAATGCCAAGGTTTTAAATGTCCACCTTTCAAGTACTTGAAAAAGGCTTTCAATAAACTATCTTTTAATAAAAAATAGCAAGACAAATGATCATGCAGGTGTTCCTCTGCTAACATTTGGGGACAATGGTATCTCTGTTGGGCTGTCATCTCTGGTTCCACTGGTAGCAAGGGTAGGCAAGGTGTTGCTCTGAAACACAGATGCCCGACAAGTCACTTTCATGTTCACCAGTGTGTGAATCTGGGGTTGTAACTTCACTCTCCTGAAGCCCCAGGATCTCACAAACAGCTTGTGGCAATTCCTTGCATTTTACCATCTGTAGAGAAATCACTTCTGCCTTGCACAGTACATCTTCCACATCAATTTTCATGGACAACTCATTGATGTGTTCAAGTATTTCATTGAAGCCATAATGTTTTTCCATTATTTGCTGCTTTTTTGATTCAAGAATAGCACAACAGAGAAGAAGATGGATGTTTTTACATGGCAGTTCAGTCCACATTACCTCCCACAGTCGAAGAATATCCAGAAAACTAAATTCCCTTTTAAATCTGATTAAAAACCATCTGAAGCAAAAATATAGGTATCCCGAGTCCTGAGAGTCTAAGTAATTGCAAAATCCACTGTCCAATAATTGAAGTAAGGTACTCAGCTGAATTAACTGGGTCTTCATGCCTTGCATTTGTTCTTCAAAATTTTGATGCATTTGGTCTATGTAAGAGGCAAAACACTAAAAGGCATCCACTTTGTTTTCCATCACATACAAACGAGGAGAAAGTAAGTCACTCATTCCTTGCACATATCCTAAATCAAAATCGTACGTACAGTAGGTCATCAAAATGTCATGAAGCAAAATCAGCCCTGGATTATCTTGGCCTTCATAAAATTTTTTTGTTCGATCTGTTCGGTTAACATCTTTTTCAACAAGACTTCTATAATCTCTTAAACTTTAATTTCTCTTCTCTTGTTACTCGCTGATAGATTTCCACTGTAGCTTCATCCTGAAGTATTCATCAGTTTTTTGCTTTTGTAATTGAGTTCTTTGCTCCTTAGTACTGTCCCAAGGAAAGTAACCCAGCAGAAATTTCCATGCTTGCTTTCTCAATGAATGACTAAGACCCCCTTTACATATCATCTGCTTCATATTATCTACATTTAAAATTCTTCCTTTAGGATCAGTGTTCTTAGTCCATTCTTCCAGTGATACCGGCTCTCTCCACTGAACAACGGGTCATTCTCCCAAATCAGTTCTTGTAATGACTTCAAATCCTAGTTCTTCTTGTTTATTTATCTTTAGACCTGGAATGGCATCACTAAGAAAATCTGCCATTTCTGAAGGTGGTTGTTGATGTGCAGAAGGATCACTGCCTCTTAAACTATCAAAAATGTAGTTTGTAACTTTGGAAAATCCTACCATAGCTGCTGTGTAAGGATCCTTTTTAATTTTTTGTATTAAAGCATATGCTGGTTCATCAAGAAGATTTTCAAAAGACTCTGAAAGACTCTTATTTTGACAATTCACAAGAAGTATTCTTTTATCTTGGGGGGATTCACACAATACCACATATTTTTCAAGAGAGTCAATCAGTAGTTTGCTATCTCCTTGATGAAAGTGCAGAGCAGGGAGAATGACGTCATCTTTTAGACAGAATACCAAATATGACCAGTCCATACCCTCTTTGTTTTGCTTGATTGATTTCAGGTCTGTCAAACTGAACAGGAATGACCATTTGCTTTTCCCATTTCTATGACTTGGAGCATCTCCATTGCTAAGTGATTTCTTTTTAAAAGAGACTGTGTTAACCATATCCCACTCAGTTTCGTAATTGTTCAAATGTTCCACACCTCGATGAGCTCTTTCTCTTGGGGCCTGGGTCCATTCTATGACCGAACTGGAGTCTTTTCCAGGATAGCGGATACTAGAAGAATCCAATGCATCGTGCAATGGTCTGCAGTCCACTATTACTTCAGCATCCTTTTCTAAAACATGTAATATGCCTGAAGTTAAACTGTCTTGGTCATTGGTCTTTGCACAAGATGAGTGAATATACACTCCCTCCTGTTCATCTATGATCTTCTCACTTGCAATGCCTGCTGGACTAAATTTGGCTTTTTATGTTATATGAAATTGTTATATTAAGATTTTTGTAATTGATTAAATAATACATTATTTAAATCAATTGAATCAAAATGTGACTTACTAGAGATTGGTGACATTATATACTAATAACCCTCTGTTTTTTGCTTCCTTCTGACCATTCCCGAAATTCTGATTTTGTAACTTTACTCAATGGACTTTCCTTGGGAACTTTTCTCTATGGTCTTAAATGAACATTTCAGATTTCAACTACTATCCATATTATTTAATATCATAATAAATTCCATGCTCAGCTTCAGTGAATTTTTTTCCTTTTTTTAAAAATTTTATTTTATTGGCACATTTTAGGTATACAATATAATGACATTCATCATTGGAAATTTACAACTTTACATAATCTCCCTTGGTTCTTATTTTTCACCCTTGCCCAGCCTTCCCTTCAACCCCTCAATCTCTCCCTATTTACAAAGACTTTGTTTCCATGTTTTCATTTTCTCATATTAATTCCATAACCTTCTTTCTTTCCCCTACCCCTCCTACTTCCCCTTCCCCTTTTCCCCTTTTCTTCCTATTTCACATTACCTATTATACCTTTTAGTCCTTATTCACTCTTTCAAGTTCTCACACTAGAGAAACTATTCAGTATTTACACATGTGTCCTATTTATTTCACTTAAGAATATCGCTTCAGTGTGCATCCATTTAGCTATAAATGTCTCTAATTTCTCATTTTTGATGGCTGAGTAGTACTCCATTTTATTAAAAACCCCACAGTTTCTTTATCCAGTCTGCAGTTGATGGGCATCTGGGCTACTTCCAAGTTTTAGTATTACAAATTGTGCGGCTATGAACATGGGAGCACATATATCACTATGGTATGATCCTTTTAATTCTTTGGGGAAGATACCCAGCAGGGGAATAGCTGGGTCAAAAGGGACTTCCAGTCCTAGTTCTTTGAGGTATCTCCATTTCCACAAGAGGTTGCCCCAGTCTACACTCCCACCAGCAGTGGAGCAGGGTTCCTCTATGCCCACAGCCCCACCAGCATTTGTTATTGGTTGATTTCCTGATAGCAGCCATTCTTTCTGAAGTGAGGTGGAATCTGCATTGTTTTCATTTACATCTCTCGAATGACCAGTGATGTTGAACATTTTTTCATGTATTTATTTGCTATTTCTACTTCTTAGTCTAAGAAGTGTCTGTTCATTTCAGATGCCCATTTTTAGATTGGGTCTTTAAATTTGGGAGGTCTGATTTTTTTAAGTTCTTCATAGACCCGAGATAGTAGACCTTTTTCTGAGGAACAGCAGGTGAAGATTTTTTCCCACATTGTGGGTTGTCTCTTCACACTGCTGGTGGTTTCTCTTGCTGTGCAGAAGCTTCTTAATAAGAAGAGATCCCAGTTGTTGATTGTTGGTGCTAGTTCATGGGCAACTGAGGTTTTATTCATAAAATCTTTTCCTACACGAATATCTTCAAGAGTTCTACCTAACCTCTGTTCTAGCTGGATCAGCATTTCTGTTTTAATATTTAGATCTTTAATCCATTTCACTTTTAGTTTAGTCCATGGTGAGAGATATAGGTCTAGTTTTAATCTTTGGGAAATTGAAACCCAGTTTTTCCAGCACCATTTACTAAAGAGGTTATCTTTTCTCCAGTGAGGGTGTTTGGCTCCTTTATTGAAGATGAGATGGCTGACTGTGTCTGGAGTTGTTTCTGCATCTTCTAATCTGTTCCACTGGCCCTCAGGTCTGTTTCTTTGCCAGTACCATGCTGTTTTTATCACAGTAGCTTTGCAGTATAGTTTCAAGTTGGGCATTGTGATACCCCCTGCCATGTCTCTGTTATCTAGAATTGCTTTTGCTGTTCTGGGTCTCTTCTTGTTCCAAAGGGAAACTTGGATTGTTTTCTCAAGGTCTGTGAAGTATGCTGCTGGGATTGCAATTGGGATTGCATGGAATCTATATAGCAGTTTTGGAAGTATGGCCATTTTCAGTATGTTGATCCTTCCTACCCAGGTGCAGGGGATGTCTTTCCATTTTCTGATATCCTCTTCAATCTCTCTTTTCAGAGTGCTATAGTTTTCAGAGAAGAGGTCTGTGATTTCTTTGTTAGGTTAATTCCTAGGTATTTCAGTTTCTTGGCTGCTACTGCTAAGGTAATTGTTTTCACTATTTCTGTCTCAGTGAGTTTGTTGTTTGTGTAGAGGAAAGCTATTGATTTTTGTGTGTTCACCTTGTATTCAGCTACTTTTCTGAAATTGGTTATTAATTCTAGAAGACTTTTGGTGGAGTTCTTGGGGTCTTCTATATAGAGTATCATGTTATCTGCAAATAATGACAATTTGACTTCTTCATTTCCTATCTTTATTCCTTTTATTTCTTTCTCTTGTCTAATTGCCATGGCTAATGTTTCCAAAACTATATTGAACAGGAGTGGTGATAGTGGACATCCTTGTCTTGTTCCTGATATTAGTGTGAAGGATTTCAGTTTTTGACCATTTAGTATGATCTTGACTGTAGGTTTTTCACAGATGGCTTTTATCAGATTGAAGTAGAGACCATCTATTTCAGTTTTTTGTAGGGATTTCATCATAAATGCATGTTGGTTTTCATCAAATGCTTTTTCTGCATCTATTGAGATGATCATATGGTTTTTGTCCTTGGCCCTATTGATATAGTTTATTACATTGATTGATTTGCGTATGTTGAAACATCCCTGCATTTCTGGGATGAATCCCACTTGGTCAGGGTGTGTGATCTTCTTAATGATCTTCTGCATTCTATTTGCCAGTATCTTATTAAGGATTTTTGCATCTATGTTCATTAGTGAGATTGGCCTATGGTTCTCTTTTTCAGTTGGGTCTTTCTCTGCGTTGGGGATCAATGTGACGCTTGGTTCCAGGAATGAATTTGGGAGTATTGCTTCCCTTTTAATTTCACTGAAGAGTTTAAACAGTAGTGCCAGTAGTTCCTCTCTAAATGTCTTGTAGAATTCAGTAGTGAAACCAGCAGGACCTGGGCTTTCCTTAGTTGGTAAGTTTTTAATTACATTTTCAATTTCATTGATGATATTGGGTTGTTTACAATTTTTAGGTTTTCTTCATCCAACTTTGATAATTCGTATATATCTAGGAATCTGTCCATTTCTTCTGTGTTTTCCATCTTATTCGCGTATAGGTTCTGGAAGTAGATATTGATGATCCTCTGGATTTCTGCTGGGTGTGCTGTAATTTCACCCTTTTCCTTCCTAATTGCATGGATTTGGGCCTTTTCTTTCCTTTTACTGGTAAGGTTGGCTAAGGCTTTGTCAATTTCGTTTATTCTTTCAAAGAACCAACTCTTGGCTTCATTGATTTTTTTGTATCGTTCTCTTAGTCTCCATCAGCTTCAGTGAATTTTAAAAATAAAACCGAAATGAGCAATCTGATTTTCATCCTTAGTTCTTTCCTTTTTAATTTTATATCTTTTTAAACAACCTGTTTTATACTGAGAAAAATAGACCATAAATGGGTCTCATTCATTTATTCATTTGTTTCTTTTTGTTAATTTATTTGAAAAATAAAAAAGAGGCCTACTTCAGATTATGGAAGATTGTAAAACTGTGCACAAGTTTGAGGTTTCAAGTCATACAGGCATTTAGTACCACCCTTCTCCCTGGGCTTTGCAGTGTTTGATCTTATCCCATTGATTTATTGACTAATAGCTCTCACACGATGACTTGCACACAGATGGCTACTGATCTGTGAACTCACATGGTTCTCCCTACTTCATATCCTAACTGGACGTGTAATATGCACTTCCTATTTAACATACCTGCAGGGCCACAGTCTGAATATATTTTTAGATATATTCAACAACATCATTTTCCTGGGTGCTCAAACCCCAAACCTGGGACTCATCCTTGATTCCTTCCATTCCTTAATTCCATGTGTTGTGGTGTGTCTAGTTGTCCCCCCAAAGCCTCATGCAGTCATATGTGTGGCTTTTTGGAGGTGGCTGGATCTAGCGTGTGTGATGCTGGGATGGATTCATGGTATAATGCTAGGAGTAAGGCTGCCTCACCTTGAGTGTGTGTGCCACCTAAAATTGGCTAACCTGGTTAAAATATAAGGTACAAAAAGAGGATCACTGGTTGTTGTTTGTCACTTGCTGCCTTGCTGCTGTCTGCTTGCCATGGATTGTTTCCCCTCTGCGATGCCCCTGTGCCGTGCTACCATGCACTGGGGCCAGCTAACAATGAACTGAAACCTCTACAAACCGTGAGCCAAATAAACATTTCCTTTTTTAACTTTGGGTGTTGGGTATTTTGTCTCAGCAATGAGAAAAGTAACTAAGACACCAAGTGTGTAAGACATTTCAGCTTTGTTAAACAGATTTGGTATTCATTCATTGTTTTTCCCAAAGTCCAAGTAAATCTCAGTTATCATTATCATCTCCTCCCACCTGGGCTTGTAGCTCTCCCTCTTCCATTACACAAGCTGCTCTTCAATGTGCAGGTAAGTGCAATGTCATCAAAACAAACATAACCATGAACATTTACACAGAACAAAACTTCTCTCAGCTTCTCCATCTCCAATCAGAATGAATTCCAATCTCTACATATTTCCACTTTCACTAGTTCTTATCAACAAGCCCCAGCTTCTTAGCTTTCTGTCTCTTAACAGGCCAAGTCTGTTTGCCCTGAAGGACTTAGGTCTACCATTCCATCTACCTAGAATTCTTTGCCTTCTGTTCTTATCCTGGCCAGCCATCCCCTCCTTCTCATGGATCAGCTCAGTGGGACCTTCTCTGATACAGAGGCTGGGGTTCTCTGTTCACTACCACAGGGCATCCTGTTACTTTACTTCAAAACACTTACATGAAATCAGGTTAATTTATTCATTTACTTATTTATTTACTCTCTTCTCACATGAGCACATAATAGCTGTGAAATGAATAATTTTGTCTCTCTTGCTTACCTCTCTTTTCATTAGAGAAAACCATTGCATCTGATGAACATGGAATAAATGAGTATGGAATGAAATGGTGAACTTCTGTATAATGTGGGAAAAGAAGTTGCATGGGTCCAGGACACAAGGACATTCCAATATTTTATTAGAGAAAGGAGGAAAGTAGGAAGACACTCAAGAGAGACTGGAATAAAGACAATCCATCTTTCTGCCTCAGTGCTTGGAGCAGGTTTGGCAAATGGTGCAATACAGGTTTTACTGTAGGCTATCAGAAGGAAGGTTCAATGATCACAGTACTAGGTGAGTGTGGGTCATTATCTGAGCCTCATGCCTCCCCGGTATCAGGCCCCTTTTGTGTGTGCACTCTACTGATGAGGACAGGGAGCTCGGACATGTTAGTCGCCCGTTCAAGTTATCAATGAGTGCCCAGGCCAGGGTTTGGACCCTTTTGTCTGATTCCAAAATATTTAATCATTTCAATATCAGGCCTTCCTGACATTTTCCATAAAGGCAAGGGCTTAGGGACAGAATTTAGATTTGGTAATCGTGAAGCTTTGGTGTCTTCCTGGAGGGAAGGGGATTGTTTGCTGGGGATATAATATGCAGCTTCCTTGTTACAGTAGGTCAAGAGGAGAAGAGGGGTTGGCAAAGGGTGGTGAACAGGGACCAGCTCAGTGTCCAAAGGGCAAGCAACTTGTTGGCCTTGTTCACTGCATCTGCTTTTTCATTAAGATCAGAAGGACTCAAGAATGTTAAATTTGTAGGAAGTGATCAAAAGAAAGGGGAAGAAGGGGACATGTGCAGGACACTAAGTGACAGAATGTGGTTATATGAGAGTACAGGGCTGACCTGAGCAGCGAGGATGAGTAAATGTCTTTGTAGAAATAAAGAACACTTCTCCCTGGAGAGACAAGATGGACATAAGGGTTGGCATGGAGAAGTCAAATATTCCTAAAAGACTAAAAGCTGAAAATATGAAAGTCATGACCAAGAAGGTGGTGGAGGTGATGCTCTGAGAGGAGTAAAAGCAGTGGCTGAGCTGGTGAGTCTATGAAGTGGGCAGAGATTGGAGAGAAGAGGTTCTCCAAGGACACCACAGGCTCCAGAGCAGTGTGGACTTCGGAAGGGAAAGGCTGAGTGACATTTAATGCTGGGGAGGTGGAGCCATGTGTAGACTTTTGCATTTGGAGCTGAAGACCATAAGTATCCCATGTGTCAGAGGTTACTTTTTAACTAGTTTAGTTATAAAATATTTACTGTCTGGAGTATGATTTTAATTAATTTCTCAAATCTAGGGTCTCAGTCTTACAGGTCTAGAAACTTGTCTTCATCAGTATAACTTCTGCAGCATCAGCATGGAGAGAGTTATTCCTTTCTGGGCCCTGGACTGCTCTTATGTACTGTTTTGAGCAGAGCTAAGTTTACAGTATCTGGTAAAAACAATATACTAACAAATTGTTTTCTAGTTTGTTTGTTTGTTTGTTTGTTTGTTTTTTGGTACCAGGGATTGATCTTGGGATCTTGAGCTTGTGAGGCAGGTGGCAGAACCACTGAGCTAAATCCCTGGCCCCACAAATTGTTTTCTGATCAACATGGAATTAAAAAAATGAAGTTTAGGCTCTATTGTGTCCTTACAAACATTCCACTCTGTAACAGAAACAATTCTAATAATACACTTGTCTACCAAATTTCTGCCCATCTTTTCATTGATCATAAAACTTGCAATTTGATTTTTTTCACTGTTCTTTGCTCTGTTCCCAAGCTTCCCTTTTAAGTATCATTAAATAAGCAGTGGGCATCACATAGATGTCTGTTTTTCTATTTCAGAAAATAACTAGTCCAATCCTGGTATGAATTGATGCAGTTAATTTTGTTCTCAGTGGGCAATTTTATTTCCCTTGTTTCCAAATGCACAAGTAGCACTTTATTATCAACTTTGTGAACTATAAATATTGATGTACAGAGAAATTGAATGCATAGATTTGGAGCTCAGGAGAGAAACCCATGAAAAGAAGGCTTTGGGAATTATAGATATACCTAGGTCAACTGTATCCAAAACTGTTTCATTAGCAGACTTACCTGAATATCTTTAACAGTATATAGATCATAGAAGCCTCTCACCCTGATGATGAAACTTGGTGGATAGAGTGATTTATTCAGTGAATAAATAACTGAGGACTTAGATAATCCATAGGAGCTTCTAACACAACAATCTCTTTGGAAGTAAGTTTTATAGATGCCATTGGAAGCCTTGGGCATACTGGATAGGAGGAATGGAGACAGATTCCTAGAGTACCCAACATCCACAGAGAGATGAGTGAATGCTGTTCAAATGCATAGTCTTGGCTGGGGAGGAAGTGAGGGAAAACAGGAAGTGGACACAATGATACACAAGATCAAAGGAGAGCTGGCTATTATTATTAAGATTAGAAAGAGGCATGTTTATATAACTAGGAGATTTGGAGCTTATAGAGAGAGAGATTGACTAGAGGAGACAGAATGAATGATTTATGCAAAAATGGTCTAGTTGATTGTAGTAGAGGGACAATTCATTGAGGGGTTTTTAAAATAAACTTTATTTTTTACAATTTAACAGCAAAATTAAATGGAAGGTACAGGAATCCTCTACATCCCTGTCTCCATGTTTCTTTACTTCTTCAGTAAGACATTTTCATTTTACCATTGATGAACCTATGTTAACTCATCACTGTCAGCCAGAGTCTTTACACTGGAGCTCATTCTTGGGAACACAGGTTCTGTCATCTTAGATCAAAGGTGTCATAGTACTTACCTGGCATTGCAGTTTCCCACAGGACAATCTCGCCACCACATGGTTTCCCTGTGCTCCGCCCGTCGGTCCTCCCATTCATCCTTGACAACTAGAGATCTTTTTGTTGTCTCCCAGGTTTCACCTTTCCATAGTCTTATACAGTTGAACTCTTCTGTACAATTTTCTAATGAGTCCCTTTAAATACGCATTTAAGTTTCTTCCATGTCTTATTATAGTTCGATAGTTGATTTTCTTTTAGCATTGTATAATATCTATTGTCTGGAGTTATAACAGTTTATTTACCCATTCATGTGCTGAAGAACATCTTGATTGCTTCCAAGTTTTGGCAATTACGAATAAAGCTGCTATAAATATCCTTGTGTAGATTTTTGCATAGACGCATGTTACCAACTCCTTGGGTAAATAATCAAGGAGAACAATTGCTGAATTGTATGGGGAGAGAATATATAGGTCTGTCAGAAAGTACCTGACTGGATTCCAAAGGTGCTGTGCTATTATTCATTTCACCATGAATTACTGAGTGCTCACCAGCATTTGGTGTTGGAGGGTCGTGAAGTTTGGCCACTCTAACAGGTGCATAATTGCATCTCACAGTTGCTTTGTTTTTCCTTTCCCCCTGCCATGTGATGTGAAGGGTCTATTTATATGCTTTTTTGACATCTGTTTTTGTGAAGTTCCTGCTATAGTGATCTATTCCAAAATTAGGATTGTTTTCTTATTGTTCAGTTTTATGAATTCTTTGTATATTTTGAGTAACAGACCCTTATCAGATGTGTTTTTGAAAATATTTTCTCCTAATTGTGGCTCATTCTTTCATTTTCTTGACAGTGCCTCATAGAGCAGAAAGATTTGATTTTCATGAAGTGCTGCTTATCAATTATTTCCTTCATGGATTATTTCTTCTGGCTTGCAACTAGAAAGTCCACACCAAACTTAAGGAAACTAAATGTTTTCCCACATTGTTCATCATCTAAGAGCTTTATGGTTTTGTGTTGTACATTTATGAATGTGGTCAATTTTGTGTTAATTTCTGTAAAGGGTAAGATCTATGTCTATCTAGATTAGTGATTTTTTTTCTAGTATATGGATGTTATAGTTGTTTCAGTACTATTTATGGAAAAGATTTATTTCCCTCCATTGGAGTGTCCTTACTCTTTTGTCAAAGATCAATTGACTGTATTTATGTGAATCTATTTTTAGCCTCTTTATTCATTTCCATGGATCTACTTTTCTGTTCTACAATATCACACTGTTTTGGTTATTGTAGTTTTGATGGCTTTAGTCCTCCATATTGTGTTGGATATTCTGAGAACTGATTTTACTATAGCTATCAAGTGTCAGCACAGTCAGATATTGTTTACCCTTAAAGAAACTTTGAATATTATTATTCCCAGTAATAATGAGGAAACGAATTTCTGAAATGAGTTCTGAAATTTCCTGTATGCAAGAAATTAACTGGTTGTATAGACAAGAATTACATTTGGACTGGAGTAACTTTTCTTTTTCTTATTATTTCACTTCAGAACAGTGTTTAGAATAAAGAAAATGAAAGAAAGTAATGTTTACTTGTAAGGTGAGAAAAATAGGGATGCATATGAATAAAGGCAGATATATAGGTTGGATGGGAGAAGACAAAGTATTTTAAAATAACAACATTTAAATACCCATTCAGGAAGAAGGGGCAAGCAACTTGACCAAATTTAAGTGAAGGAAAAGCTTTATTAAGAGTCTCTCTGAAATTCACTTATAGAAAAAAACAAATATTGAATGTCTTTCAAATGCTTCTGGAGTTGCATATGAATACACATTTCTAAAAGTGATTAGTCATAAGTTTTGCATTATTTGGTTATCTCTGTACTTGAATCATAAGCCCGAAGATATTTGTGTATTTGAACAAGTATTTCTTATCTTAATATAATATAGACGGTAGCGAACTTAAACTAAATAGAAATTATGCACTACAGTCATTGACAATGCTACTTATATACATATATTTTGTTGAGAATCACTTTGTAAAAGACAAAATCTTATAATCTGAACAATGAGGATTTAATATATTTTTAACTACTAATTTCCTATAATAAACATTTATTTTTGAGTGGTTCATTCTTACAATGAAATGTTAACTAAAAGAAGTTTACTGACTATAGCTTTTTAATTTTTATGTCCAAAGTCATCATTTACCATTCATATTTCTAGTATACAAAAACATAAGAAATAACATGAAATTACATATATCTGTATATATTTGATTTTTTCCTAAGGTGATATTTTTGATAGAAGAGTTACAGCACATTATACTTGCAGACATAATTTGCATTCAACCCACATGGAAGCTGTAGAAATTCATTCCATTGGAAAATTAATTATTACTGTTCTCAATATTGCCTTTGCCAAGGTAAGAAACAGCTGGATTCATTCTAATTTGTTTCAAGTAGTGGTAATTAGAGAGGGTGTGAAGAACAGCTCTCCACTCAATTCTGCCTAATTATTATAAGACATAATAAACCTCTTAGGAAAGTGAATGCTTTCAGTCCACTACCTTCACCCTTCTCAAAATATGAAATAGCATGTTTTCACCTTCTCTCAGTTTTTTAAAGAGAAATAACTCTACTGAGGAACCACTGCAGATTTTCATAGCAAACTAAATTTGAAGATTTTTTTAGAGGTGAATACATGGCGCAGACCAAAATTCTCTGTAGATGGTCACATTTTTTTGCAGTCAAATCATATTCTTACCACCTTGCATTATCAGTGTGGCGTTAAGTGTAACACTGTTCATTGCTGATTAATTTAATGAGGTCTCGGTACAATCCAGCTTATTTCCGTACCTGAGTCTGGGTTGCCCCGTCATTTTTGTGACCGGTTGAAGAAATGTGCACACAAAGGCAGCATCTAGACGGTGCACATGGTCCTCCCTGCCCTGCACGGGAGGCCAAACTCCAGACACTCTGCAGAGGTCTCCGTGCCTCGCGGAAGCATGCGTCCAGGGGTGGTTCTTACTGGGGCTGGCTGCGCAGTGTGTTCTAGTTTCACCTCATAGCCACCTGATGTGCTCTACTGTATTTTGTGTTGTTTGAGCTGCTCACGGTGAGCAATTTGTACACCAACAACAGAAAACTACTGCAATCATTGCTATCATCAATATCACTTTTTATATAAAGGGTAGTGACTTATCTAGGTAGAGGTGATGACAGTAGTGATTCCTTAAAGTGAAACTTTGACGAATCTCATTAATATCTGTGACTGTCACTTTTAATGGTACATAGTTGCTAACCTAATTAATCACAATTTTTACTTGTGAACAACATGCAGAATGGACAATATTTGCCCGCTCATTGGACATTTTTTCACTTATATTTCCCAAATTGTTGTAGAACAGGAATAAAACATTTTGGTTTGTCATGATCAGAACGGTTTCCATAAATAAGCAGTGCACCGTGGTGGAAGACTCCCCATGTGATACGCGGGCAGCTGGGTTCTTTGGAGACTTTGACTCCGATCACCTGACTCCATTCCCTCTCAGCATGTGAGTTTCACTGTCGGCAAACAGCAGGGCTCCTGAAAATCGCAGGCGACACCTTGCTGCCCCTCTGGGTCTGTGGTGAGATGGACAGTGGGAGATGGGAAGGGGACATTCTTCTTCATCTTTCTTGCAGAATGTTCATGAGCAAGAAAATGACAGCAACAAAAAATTTCCCTTTCTTCCTGCAATGGTTTTTCATCCAGGACTAGGTGTGAGCTCGTGTGGATAAGCCCGCTGCTCACTCACAGGTCACTGTCCTTCCTGGACTACCGGCAACTCCATGTGTTGTTTACTATACTTTCTCACTTCAAAAATGTCCAATATGGTTTAAAAATAGCAAGGCAAGCTTGTTTGATACTATACTTTCTTGCATCATAAATTAACATTTTGTAATATTTCAAAATCAGTGAAAAATAGGTCCTTCAATTTTCTATTTTATCCTCAAATATACTTGGCTAACATAATATTTATGATACAAAAAGATGATCACTAGGTTAAGTTCCATACAGGTAAAAATTATTTCAAATGTCTGAGCTCCTTCAGAGTTTGAAAAACTAAACTATAATAGAATGTTTCCAATCAAATTAATATATTTTGTATGATAGGTTGCTGAGAGGGAGCAGAACACTTTCGTTGAGTTCATTTTCTTACATAGCTACTTAAGACTGCGATACCATGTTGTACAAGGCATGCTTATTAGCATAAATCTGGGCCCAGAGGACTAGATTTTTCAAATAGATCTGGACAATGGCTTCCATGCCTCTACCTCATTATAGTTTACCAGGATATTTCCATGGTTTTGAAGGAGCCTTGCCAATGAGAAATGCCCAGCTGGAGTGAGCCCCTCATAGCCACAGGTACTACCTTCCTGCTCATTTTCAGCAGCTGACTGGGCTTTTGTTTGCCATGAGCCTTCCTAACTCCCTGCCAGCGAGCTTGACACGTACTGTGAGAAGTCACAGGTGTGTGTGGAGGTGCATCCCCCACCACGCAAATCTTCATCTATGCTTTCCTCCCCACCCTTCCTCTCTCCTGGCCCCTTGGGCTGGTGGTCCATATTCTCCCATCCCATTTCCCCTTCTAACCTTTTATCTGGATGCTTCTCAGACATTTAAACATGTTCAAGTTTTTAAGAAATGCCTTTTAAAGAAATGCTTTCATTTCACCTACTTCATATGTTTCTCCTTTTCATATCCAACATGCCCCAAATTTGTTAGCATACTTACTTTCTCTTTCCTCATTTCCTACTGTTGGTTTCCTCAGTCCAACTCTTCACTCTTTCTGACAGCCACAGTTAAGGAAGCTAAAATGCGTTGGAAATCCTCCAGGACTCATTTTAACTGATCTCTCAGTGGCATGGGGTACTCCCGAAAATGTATCCCTTGTTAACTTATCAAAGGCAAGATTTCAGTCAAGATGAGTAAGTTCTGGGGATCTAATGAGCCTCTGTGCATATAGGTACAGGTATGATACATGTAGCTAATGGTATTTTACTGAATACTTGAAATCCACCGGGAGAGTGGGTCTTAGTGGTTCTCCCCACCAAACAAACCAAAAGCAAACTAGAAAAATAGGAGATGGGATAAATGTGCTGAGTGACTTGGTGGTTGTAAGCATTTCATAATATGTATATGCATGAAGCCTTGTCGTACCTCAAACTTATACAATCTATTTGTGAATTACTCTTCAATAAAGCAGAAAAAACCAAAGACCGCCTCTTCCCTTAGTTTCTGACATCACATACCTGACTTTTCTCCCACCTCACTGGCTGTTGAGTCTTCTTGCCTGGTTAGTGCTGTCCTGGTAATCGCTGTTGTAATTTCTCAAAGCTCTGTGCTCAGCTCTTTCGAGTCTTCTCCCCTCCACCAGGCTTCTTCACTGGCGTGAAGCTCGGCACATCCACCATGGAACCATCATCTCCTGGCCCACCTGATGTTCCTTGGCATCCTCCACGGCCTCACACCTGTCCTGTCAAACCTTCACGGAATTCTGTGGGTTTCCCCTTTCTAAAGAGTTTTTCAAGTATGCCATTTTCCATGTTTCTACCCACGGTGCTGCATCCATCTCTCTCCTGGAAGACTCCTCCACCTTCCTGCCAGACCTCCCTGAGTCTGTCCTGTCCACCTTCCAATCCTTGTACATATTCTACTCAAGGTACAGTTTTAAGTTACACATCTTTGTTCCTAAAACTCTTTAAACCCATCAGGTTAGGGTATTAAAATACATAATTTTAAATGTAGTTAAGAACAAAACAAAGTGGCTCGGTATGACCTGGCCCCTGCTTTCTATTTAAATTTTGTCTCTGTGACACTGGGTGCCTGGGAAGGTAGCAAGCAGGTCATCTTTTACCTTCAGGACGGGCCCTGTTACCGACCACATCAATAGCGCTCCTGGACACACTCCTCCTTCTAGCTGTTGTCCCTTTTCTGTTCATAGGAGGCTTGTATTATTCTTCTCCTCACATCTCAGGTATAAAGATTTTCCTCATCATGCTTTAAACCTCATTATTTCTTGACTGCTCCCCCTGTGGGTGTAGATCTCATCTCTCTTTGTACTTACGTGTGTGTCAGTGGGGAATAATTCCCATTAGTACTTGATTGTCAGCATTATGAAATTTGAAAATTTATAACTTCTCATAACTTCCATATTTAGTTCCTAAATTCTTCATGAATTGTTCCTTCATAATGAATGGATGACTTTTTCACCTCCAAGCTGTAACCAAAGCACAAGCTCTTCCACACTGCGTGCCGCCTCCATTCACATTTTTAAACTTTCTGACCCCCACCCTCTCTGAACTTCACCTCCCATTCAGCCTTGTTAGTTCTCCCTCATTAGTGTGCATTTCAAGTAAAGAGTCCAGTTTAACACAAATTGGAATACTTTTTTCTATTAGTTTGCCTGTCTGCTCCTTCTTATGTGCCTTGACTGGACTCCACTATGGGTAGCATTAATGAAGTTAAGATAGGCAACCCTAAAATATTACCCTCTGGAACCTTGATAAATTCAGTGCTTTTTTGATTAAGGATACCCAGCAGCAGTGCCTTCTAATCATCGTCATCCGCTGCGCTCCGGGTCACTCCCCAGTGCTTTCCAACGCCTTTGCATTCCATTTGTTTAAAACAAGTTAATGGATGTTTACTGTGCTTTGGACTCTGATGCTGGACTACTAAATGCCAAATAAAAGTCAGGGGAGTGTGACAGAAGGGACAATATGGACCACAGACAAAAAACTGATGAATGAATTATTCACACGTCCAGGAGACTAAGAAGTAAATATGCAAGGCACTCTGACAGTGACTGAGTGTCATTTGGTTGATCAGAAAGTCTTAAGAGGTACATTTACACAGTCTCCTTAGAGCTATCAACTTCTGTAGTTGGTCCTTTGAGGTAGTGAAGTTGTAAAGCCTAAACTCTGCCTTTCAAGTCTCCAGATGGCTTCAAGGTGGGCAGACAGGACCACGGCCAGTACACCTCAAGACAGAAACCACTACTGTATCATTTTTCCCTGTGGTTCTTTCTTGGTTGTCTTTTCCCCTGATTTCCAGGCAATACACTGACAGGGATGCACACACTGGGTGATTTGGCCCCTATCTGTCTCACTTACTTTTCTCCTTGCTGAGACAAAATACCTGACACCCAATGTTAAGGAGGAAAGGTTTATTCCGGATCACAGTTTGTAGCGATTTCAGTCCACAGTGGGACGGGTTCCAAGGCTGCACAGCAGAGGGGCATCACAGAGCAGAGGCAACAGCCACTGCCACCTTCCCTCTCTCCCTTTATATTCCATGCTGGGATGGCTGTGAGCCTTTTGGATGGTGCCACCCACACCCAGGCTGGGGCACCCTTAATCCCAGCATCACACACCCTGCCAAAAGCCCCACCTAAGACCCCATGAGGCTTTGGAGGGACATCTAGACGCAAGCCATAACACTACTGCACCCCCATATCTTTGCATTTTTGAAATTATCAAACCTGTTCAGGAATTACTAGGGTCAGCAGGAAAGCTCAGATGCTACTCAGTTCCATGCTCCAGTAGCTCTGCACTGACCATGATCTGGAGAGTGCCGAGGAGAGCTCAGAAAGTCAGCCCCATCTCTTCCTCTTCTGAAGATCTGGTTTTTCTCTTCTTCTATACCCTGGCCCTACACAGCAGGAATGCCATTCCATCTGTCCCTCCAAGAGTTCTCTGCACTTAATTTTGTGCATGTGTTGGGGGGAGGGCATGAAGGTGCTGAGTGTGTGTGTGTGTGTGTGTGTATGTGCATGTATGGTGTGTCTGTGAAAGAGAGATAAAGATAGCACATGGACAGAGAGATGATAATTTGATATAGAGACAGAGTTCATTCTATGATTCATTGCACTCTATTTTTAACTCTGCTATCTCTAGGGTTGGATTCAAAGTGGAAGCTACTAGTCTATATCTAGTTCATTTTCAAGTTCTGGGAGAAAAGTTTACCAGTTCCCTAATGCAAAAGGAAGAAAAAAAACATCTTACTTTGAATTTTTTTGACTTTTCTGATTTGATTCTGACGACCACTGCAAAAAAAATCTTCAGACAAATTAAAATTAGAGTTTATTTCAGCAAAGAATGATTTGTGAATCAGGCAGCATTCAGAACTAGGATAGGTCCAGAGCTCCACCCACCAGTGTGGGTAGTATGTGGAGACAGAAGAGGGAAATGAAACACAGAGACACTTTGATTTTTCACCATGTGGTGATTTCCACTTTCCTTGTACGGATGAGGCCTGACCAGGAGTCACTGTGACTGCCTGAGATGCAGCGATTTATTACAAGAATACATACAAGTTAGGCTGTAATTTATTTACAAGGTGTGATCGAAAATTTAAAAATAAATGTAAAAACCATTTTTAAAAATGTATATAGTAGAAGATGTATTCGCATGAATTTCTGTTAAGGTACTCCCCCTTTCTGTGAAGGTACTTACCTCATTGTTCTTAACCACTCTGAACTTCCCAAGGCAGTTCTGGAAGTCCTGTTCCCTGAGTCTCTTTATGTGCACTGTGGTGGTTGCCTACATGTCCAGAGTCAGTTCAAAGCATTGCCTGTCATGGTCATTTTGATTTTGGGGAAGAGCAAGAGGTCTCACAGTGCCAACTCCGATGAATGGGGTGGAGGAGGACACACAGACATGTTTTAATAATCCTGCCTTCTTATTGTATGTTTTATTGCCACTTGTAAAGACACTCACAAATGAGTACTTCCAGAACTGCTTCAGAAAGTGGCAAGAACTATGGGATCAGCGTGTTCAAAGCAAGGAAGTCTTTAGAGGGAGATTAAGGCCAACATGTCTCTTATTGTAATAAAATTTTAAAAATTTAAACATTCACTGTATATTTTGATTGCCCCTCATGCAGAAGCTAAGGTTTGCTAAATAGGATTTAAAGTATGGCAGCCTCAGGCCAAGTTTAGTTTAATTTAATAATACTACTCTATTACTTCCTGGAACTCCTCGTTCTTACTAAACATTTCTCCCTCCTTCGCCTCAAATAAATGGTCCTTTCTATGTGCTTCCAGATAAAATGCCATGTCTTCAGGACAGTCCACGTAGCCCTGGTGGTCTCTCGCTATCAAGCAGAATGATCTCGCCCCATGCCCAGCACCTTGGTGCTGTGTTGGTGGTCACCATGTGGCTGTGCCCATCTGTTCTCTGCCCATCAAGTTTATGCATTCTGTGCCTTCTGCTTGGAATATCCCTTTTTGCCACTTTTCTTCCAGTCTCCTCAGTGTACTTCTTTCTCCTCTAGAGTATGAACAAACAAACAAGCAAACAAGCTCCAAATCAAAACATCACAAGTATCTACTGGCATTGTCTAGCATGCCAAGGTTCTCTTTCCTGTTTCCATACTTTGACTTCATTATTTCTGTGTTGCTGTAATGTTGGATTTACATTTTCCTTCCTGTCTCTATGATTAAACTGTACACTTTCCCATGGTATGAACTTTATTCCTTCAAAACTTTTGAATGCATACTATTTAGTTGAGAAACATGTCTTTTAGGGGGAAAAGGAACATATGTATACCTTTGGGGATGATGCAAATTAACACTGCCAGTGTGGAAATCAGTATGGAGATTCATCAAGAAACTAAAAATAGAACTACTATTTGATTCCACTGTGCCATTCACCAATATATTCCTAAACTAATTAAAGTCAGCATATCATATTCATATCTACATACCCATGCTTACTGTGGTGCAGTTATTCAACCATAAAGAAGAACAAAATTATGTCATTTGTTAGAAAATAGATGGAACTGGAGATAATGATGTTAAGCAAAATATCCGGTCCTAGACAGATATCACAATTTTTGGTGTTCATTGTGCGAGGGAAATTGGGAGGGGAATACAAGTAGAAAAGCATTTATTTGAAGAAGGGAGAAAGGAAAGAATGAGGGACTTTCTAATGGCATAAATGCTGGTAGAACAAGAAAAATGAGGTATCATTCTGGAGCATTTGTTTATCTTTATAAAAATATTTGCTAGACTCATGGATTTTATATTGGCATATTTTAAGGGTTCATTTAAATAGGTTGAAATTAGATGCAGGCTAAGCATATTTGTATGCTTGCACAAAACAGGAAACTCAACATAAAAAAATACTTGCCTGAGTTTTAGCAACTTCTCTTTTGAAACCTCAGAAGTGAGTTGGAGGGTGATAATCAGGACATTTATAATGCAACAAAAGAGATGATTTATCACCACACAGTTAAGGTACTTCTCAAAGGCCTTTGGGTTTGAAAAGTAAAGTTGATGAAGAGAAAGTCTTTCCTTCAAGTCCACTATACAAACAGAAGGTACTTCCCTCTCTACCAAGGTGAGAGAAATGAGATTGCTATGCAGAGCTATAAAATGGTTTTAAGATCTAAACAAACAAAAGTAACTTAGAACTAACTTAAATTCTTTCTTTTAATGTAACCTATATAAGAATATTTTACATTATTTTTCTTAAAATGTATAAGGCTCTGCATACATTTGGTTTTCCTATGGGGCACTTTTCTCTTAATTAATGCCAAGAAGAATTTCCTATACTTTAGAATTGATTCATGATCAATCAGTCATATTTTCTAAAACACTCTTATTTTGATTAAAAGGTAGAAAATATTCACTTGGGATAATTCTCATTTCATTTGATATGCACTCTCATCAGGGTTAGTGAACTGTGCTATTTTGGATTCCTAAAACTGCTTGCACTTCAGTTCTTATTGCTTTTCGGCATATTTGACAATTAATACTTCTTTGTACTGCTACCTACTGCTGAACTAATTCTATTGCAGATTTTGTTTGTCAGTCTTACTCTATTCTTATCCCACTGGAGAGTGACTCATTGTCTTTCATTTAATAAGCCCCATGTTCCTCAGCTCCCGCCTAGCTTGTAGGAGGGCTGGGACAAAAGTCATCTCATTGAAAATCTGCATCCCTGTGCAACGCAGTGGTTATTTCCAGAATTTTAAAGGTTGTCATTTTCAAACTCTGGCCCTGGATGGATGACAAGTCTATATTGGTAATGTTGCTTTTGTAGAGTTGGGTATATTTCTAAATACTGGAGCTTTGGCATTGGAAATGAAATGTCCCAAGTTCCCTTTGTCTAATTTATGTATGATGCTTCTGTGCTCAGCTTTAGTTCACATCATTAAATTCTTATCTAATTATAATGCAAGCAATCTGATTGCCAGAACTGAGACTATGTCAGCACTTTCTCTGTAAACCTCTAAGGCTTGTAATAAATCAACCATAACGTGACATTCTGTAGCATACTTTAGAATCTAAATTCTCATGACTAGCTTGGTTATTCTTTTTTAGAGAAATTCATATGCCTTGACTGTGGTTGTTTTTAATATCTCAAGAGAAATTTGTGATTCATAATTAAGATTATTTTCATGGTAAATATTTCTCTTAAGAGTTTTTTTAGTATCTGAAAGGCATTACTAGGGTTTTTTTCTGTTATCATAATAAACTATGTTCTTTGCCATAGTTCTTCCTTAAGTTTGATTTATTGTGCATATATTTTCAATAGAAATAGTATTAAGAATCTACATTTAAAAACTTTTAGACATTTTTGTATTGATGCATAAACACTGTACAAATTAATGAGATACCATGTGATGTTTTGATATTTGCATACAATGTGTAAAGTTCTAATGGAAGTAGATACATTTATCTTTTTTTAAAAATTAACTTTATTGGTACATTTTAGGTATACAATACATTTACATTTATCATTGGGTGCTTGTACCTGTACTTGATGTAGCTTGGTTCTTACTTTTTTCCCCATTACCTGTGCGCCCTTCACCCCCTCTGCCCTTAGCTATTTACGTAGATTTCATTTCCATTTTTTTTTCTTTCTCATAATTTTTCCTTTCCCTCTTTTCCTTTCCCCTTCCCCTCCCTTCACTCCTTCGTCTTTGGACCTTTTTTCCTATTTCAACTCATCAATTACTCATTTTAATCATTTTAACCCTTTTTATACTATCAGTTTCTCACACTAGTGAAACTATTCGGTATTTACAGGTGTGTGTCCTATTTATTTCACTTAAGAGTATGGCCTTGATATGCATTCATTTAGCTATAAATGACTCTAGTTTTTCATTCTTTATGGCTGAGTAGTACTCCATTTTATAAAAAAAAACACACACATTTAATTCATCCAGTTTCCAGTTGATGGGCACTTGGGCTGCTTCCAAGCTTTAGCCATTACAAACTGTGCCACTATGAACATGGGCGCACATATATCACTGTGGTATGATTCTTTTAATTCTTTGGGGAAGATACCCAGCAGGGGAATAGCTGGGTCATATGGGACCTCTAATCCTAGTTCTTTGAGGTATCTCCATACTGACTTCCACAGCGGTTGCACCAGTCTGCACTCCCACCAGCAATGGAGAAGGGTTCCTTTCTCTCCACACCCCTGCCAGCATTTGTTATTGGTTGATTCCTTGATAGCAGCCATTCTTTGTGGGGTGAAGTGGAATCTCAGTGTTGTTTTCATCTGCATTTCTCGAATGATGAGTGATGTTGAACATTTTTTCATGTATTTGTTTGCTGCTTTTACTTCTTTGTCTGAGAAATGTCTATTCTTTTCAGATGCTCATTTTTGAATTGGGTCTTTGAATTTGGGGGGGTCTGTTTTTTTCAATTCTTTATATATTCTAGATAGTAGTCCTTTGTCTGAGGTACAGCTGCTAAAATTTTTTTCCCATATTGTAGGTTGTCTCTTAGCTATGTTGGTGGTTTATTTTGCAGTGCAGAAGCTTTTTAATAAAATGAGATCCCAGTTGTTGATTCTTTCTGCTAGTTCCCGTGCTGCTGAGGTTTTGTTCATGAAATCTTTTCCTATGCCAATGTCTTCAAGAGTTCTACCTAACTTATCTTCCAGCAAGTTTAGTGTTTCTGTCTTAACATTTATATCTTTAATCTACTTCAATCTTAGTTTAGTCCATGGTGATAGGTGTGGGTCTAGTTTTAATCTTGGGCAGGTTGAGATTCAGTTTTTCCAACACCATTTATTAAATAGGCTATCTTTCCTCTAATGATGGTGCTTGGCTCCTTTGTCAAAGATAAGGTGGCTGATCATGTCTGGAGTTGTTTCTGCATCTTCTAATCTATTCCACTGATCCTCAGGTGTGTTCCTTTGCCAGTACCATGCTGATTTTATCACAGTAGCTTTGTAGTATAGTTTCAAGGTGGGGATTGTGATACCCCCACCCATGTCTCTGTTGCTTAGAATTGCTTTAGCTATTCTAGGTCTCTTATGGTTCCAAATGAATTTTTGGATTATTTTCTCTAGTTCTGTGAAGTATATTGTTGGAATTTCAATTGGCATGGCATTGAATCTATATATTAGTTTTGGAAGTATAGCCATTTTCACTATATTGGTTCTTCCTACTCAGGAACAAGGGATGTATTTCCATTTTCTTGTATCTTCTTCGGTCTCTTTTTTCAGAGTTCTGTAGTTTTCAGGGTAGAGGTCTTTTGTTTCCTTTGTTAGATTGATTCCTAGATATTTCATTTTTTTGGATGCTATTGTAAAGGGAATTGTTTCCCTAATTTCTCTCTCAGTGAGTCTGTTATTTGTGTACAAGAAGGCTATTGTGTTTTGAGTGTTGACCTTGTATCCAGCTACTCTACTGAATCTGTCAATTAAGTCTAGAAGTCTTCTGGCGGAGTTTTTTGGGTCTTCTATGTATAGTATCATATTGTCAGCAAATAATGACAGTTTAGCTTCTTTTTTTCCTATGTTTATTCCTTTCATTTCTTTCTCTTTTCTAATTGCTGTGGCTAATGTTTCCAGAACCATATTGAATAGGAGTGGGGATAGTGGGCATCTTTGTCTTGTTCCTGATTTTAGCATGAAAGTTTTCAGTTTTTGACCATTTAGTGTGATGTTGGCTGTTGGTTTTTCACAGATAGCCTTAATCAGGTTAAGATAAAGACCTTCTATTCCAATTTTCTGTAGAGTTTTTATCATGAATGGGTGCTGGATTTTGTCTAATGCTTTTTCTGCATCTATTGAGATGATCATATGGTTTTTGTCCTTGACTCTGTTAATATGGTGTATTACATTTATTGATTTATGTATGTTGAACCATCCTTGCATCCCTGGGATAAATCCAACTTGGTCAGGGTGTATGATCTTCTTGATGACCCTCTGTATTCTGTTTGCCAGTATTTTGTTGAGGATTTTTGCATCTATGTTCATTAGGGAGATTGGCCTGTAGTTCTCTTTTGGGTTGGATCTTTCCCTGGTTTTGGAATCAAAGTAACACTTGCTTCCAGGAATGAATTTGGAAGTATTGCTTCCCTTTCAATTTCCTTGATGAGTTTAAAGAGTAATGGCATTAGTTCTTCTTTAAATGTCTTGTAAAATTCAGCAGTGAAGCCATCCGGACCTGGGCTTTTCTTTGTTGGTAAATATTTTATTACATTTTCAATTTCACTCATTGTAATTGGGGTGTTTAGAATTTCTATATCTTCTTCATTTAACTTTGGCAATTCATATATATCTAGCAATCTGTCCGTTTCTTCTGTGTTTTCCATTTTATTGGAGTAGAGGTTCCTGAAGTAGGTATTGATGATCCTCTGGATTTCTGTAGGATCTGTTGTGACTTCACCTTTTTCATTCTTAATTGCATGTATTTGTGCCTTTTCTTTCCTTTTTTTGATAAGGTTGGCTAAAGGTTTATCGATTTTATTTATTCTTTCAAAAAACCAACTCTTTGATTCATTGATTTTTTTGTATTGTTCTCTTCATCTCCATTGCATTGATTTCTGTCCTGATCTTTATAATTTCCTCTTTTGTACAAGCTTTGGATTTGTTATGCTCTACTTTTTCTAGGAGCTTGAGGTTCTGCATTAGGTTATTTATCTGATTTTTCTCTGTTTTCCTAATATGAGCATTCACTGCAATGAATTTCCCAGGTAGAACTGCTTTCATTGTGTCCCATAGATTCCTATATGTTGTACTGGCATTTTCATTTACTTTTAGAAACTGTTTAATTTCTTCTTTAATTACTTCTGTGACCCATTGGTTGTTCAAGAGGGTGTTATTCAGTTGCCATGTGTTTGTTGGGCTTTTGTGGTTTCTTATGTTATTGATCTCCAATTTTATTGCACTCTGGTCTGATAATATACAGGGGGTAACTTCAATTCTTTTACATTTACTTAGACATGTCCTATGAGCTAGCATGTGGTCTATTCTGGAGAATGACCCTTGTGCAGCCAAAAAGAAAGTGTATTCTGATTTTGTGGGGTGGAACACTCTCTAAATATCTATTAAGTCCATTTGTTCAATAGCTTGGCTCAGTTCTAGAATTTCCTTGTTAACTTTTTGTCTAGATGATCTGTTTATTTGTGATAGTGGGGTATTGAGGTCCCCCACTACAATTGTGTTAGTGTTTATTTGGTTTTTCATGTCTATTAATATTTGTTTTGTATATTTGGGGGCATTCATATTTGGTGCATATATATTTAGGATTGTCATCTCTTCCTCTTGGATTGTTCCCTTCACAAGGATGTAGTGACCATCTTTGTCTCTCTTAATTAGTTTTGGTTTGAAATCTTCTTTGTCTGCAAATAAGATTGCTCCTCCTGCTTCTGGGTTCCTGTGGTTTGGAGAACTGTTTTCCATCCTTTTACTTTCAGTCTATGAGTTTCTTTTTGAGTTAGGTGTGTTTCTTGTATACAGCATATTGTTGCATTTTCCTTTTAAATCCATTCTGCCAGTCTATTTCTTTTGATTGGTGACTTGAGGCCATTAACATTGAGGGTTATAATTGATAGATATTGATTTATCTTTGTCATGATGTTTTACTTTTGTTGGGTCTTTTATTTCTTATTTTTCCCCCTTTCCAATTAGGGTCTTACCTTGCCTGGTGGCTTCCCTCTGTTGGGCCTCATAAAGTTTGACCTTCATTGCTTTTTTCTAGGATATTGTTTAGAATTACTTGTAGTGCTGGTATGGTGTTCATGAAATTTCTCAGGTATTCTTTGTCATGGAAGTATCTAATTTCCCCATTGATTTTGAAAGATAATTTTGCAGGATACAACAGACTACGTTGGAAGTTATTTTCTTTTAGGGCTTGAAATACTTCGCTCCAGGCTCTCCTTGACTTGAGGGTTTGTGTTGAGAAGTCTTCTGTGATTCTGATGGGCTTTCCTTTATAGGTGATTTGTTTCTTTTCTCTAACTGCTTGTAGGATTTTGTTTTTCTATTGGATTTGTGGGATCTTGACTATTATATGTCTAGATGTAGATTTTTTTGATCATGGCTAGTTGGAGTTCTATACGTCTCACTTATCTGTCTGTCCAATTCTCTACCTCTTTCTGGGAAGTTTTCAACTGTTACTTCTGTGAACAGTTTTTTTATGTCAATTGTGCTTTCTCCTTTTTTTTCATGGGCTCCTATCAGTCTTATGTTATTCTTCTTTGCATCTTCTAGCAGTTGTTGGATTGATTTCTTGTGGTCTCTTACTATTTTTAAGAAATCTCTATTTTCATGGTCTCTGTGATTCTGTCTTCTATATCTGATATTCTATCTTCAGATTCCCTTAATCAGCTGTGGATACTTTCAGTGGAATTTTTGATCTCCTGAATATCTGTTTGAATATGTTTCATAGTTTCCATTTCTTTCTTACGCTGGGTATTCATGGCTTCCAGCATGTTTCTGAGCCCATCTATTTTTTTATCTGTTTCTGTCCTAGATCCTCTAATCATGTCTTTCACTCTGCTCACCATCTCTGTAGATATCTGGGAGATTATTTCTGCTTTGAATTTTTCTCGAGCCTCATTCGTCTGTTTTGTTACTTCCTGTGCTATCAGTTCAGGGTATCCAGATGTTTGGTTATGGGACTTTTCCATCTCATTTCCCTCAGGATTTACCCTTGGTGGGGTGGAAGTCTGAGTTTGTGCCTTCCTTAAATGTCTTCTCATTTTTGTTTTTGGTACTGTCCTTGGTTTAACTCCTGGGCTGATAGTTTGAAATTGCTTATTGTAGGTATCTTTGTTGCTTGTATTTAGAATCCTTATGGAATGATTGCTTCTCAGAGGTGTCTTCCAGATATAGCTGGTCTTTAGGTTTTGAGTCTCTAATGACTCTAAGGCTATCTCATTTTCCTTATACTAGGAGGGTTCATTGACTAGATCAATGCCCACACCTTAGCCCAAGTGATACAATCAGCAACACCACTGCATCATGTACATCTTCGAAAATAACATTTTGTGGTAGTTATTAATTTATCACTTTTAGCTGTGTGAATTAAATCAAGATTGAGGAACAACCCAATATATAGTGAATAAACTCTTCAATATAACAACTTTACTCTTTGGGATGGGGAGTTAGAAGAGGTTGGGGAAGGAGGGACAGATGACAAGAAGGATAGGGAAAGGTTAATAGTGTGGCCAGAGGACACAAGTGAGAAAGAAAAAGAGAATAACAGTAAAATAAAAAGAACTCTGAATGAGGGCCAAAACAGGAACAAAAAGGGAAGATTAACAATGTGGGAGAGCAAGAGAGTGAGTGTAAGAGAGAAAGGAAAGAGAAAAGAAAGAAGAAAAGAATAAAAAGGAGAGAAAAACAAATATTTTCAGAGTAGGAAAAAAATTAAAGAGAAGAGGGGCCAAAGAAAAGAAAAGAGAAAAACAAACTAATAATACTAATTTTGGGAATAAAAAAACCAATGAATATGTAGGGCCTCTTTCAGGGTATGTCTCTACTGTCACAATAGACAACGTGGGTAGCAGTGTGCAGATATAAGTCAATGAGTCTCAGCAAGCTAGTCGCAGACCCATGAGATTCAGGCAGATTTCTGGCTGCAAGTCCCAAGTTGAGCCCCCTGTCCTCCCATAGGGTTGAACTCTGCAGAGTTGTATTGCAGGTTCCAGCTGCCCTTCCCCTGAAGATAGTCCCGGTCCTGATGGGAGGTGAAGATGACTCCAACTTACCCAGTACAGTGGTCTGGTGGTCCGGTGTCCTCTGCATCTTTGTAGTGTGGGACCAGGTGGCTGTACAGAGAAGAGGCCAGAGGAGCGGAGCATAGGGTTTCCAGTGGATTACTGCTGGGGTGAGGGCTGATTCGGCGTGTTCCCTTGCGTCTCGCGACCTTGGTGGGGCGTCCACAGACCTGCCTGTCTGCAGCGGGCTGATTTGGTGTGTTCAGTGCGACTTGTGACCTCGGTAGGGCATCCCTATATACATTTATCTTAAGTTTTCAAAAATCATTTATGTCTACTGAAAACATTGAAAATTCTTTTAATGACACTTTTGAAATATATGCTATCTTGCTATTATCTAGTAGAATGGCTATAGATAATGGTAACTATTGTGTACTTCAAAAGAAGTCCATGGAAAATATTTGAGGGCACTTGTAAATGCAATATATGATAAAATTACATTATACTAATATGCTATAATTTAAATTTGCTGATTTACTTTATTAATGTTACACAGGCAAAATTGTGAATTTAGCGTAAGCTACATGATTTGGACCATCTAAACTTCACAGAAAATGTTGAACTCATCATTTTCACTGAGATAGATGTATAAAATGATACATAATTGTCACTGGTCTGTACAAGGAGACTTTCACAATGGCATATACCCTGTAAACACCACTAGAGGAAGACTGAGAACTTTCTATATCTTTAGAAAGTCTCCTTGTGTCCCTTTCCAGTCACATCTACTTTCCAAGTCTCCTTCATACATTAACTGTCTGTCTCTTTACAATGATTTTTGCTGTATTTACATTTCACAGAAATAAAATCATACAATATAATTCTTTTGTGTCCAGCTTTATGCCTTAGCAAATCACCATACTTATCACTTTGTTTTCCTTTATTACTTGGTCTCAGAGCAAAGACCAAGGATTCCCACAGAAGGAATTCTGCTTGAGGACTGGACACATAAATCCTCCCTGAGTTCCACCCTGCAGCTTTGTGTGTCCACGTCTATTTCAAGACAGCTACCTCAACTTGCACCTAATTACCCCGCTGCTGGCCTACTCTGCACACTTCATACGTGCCTCCCCCACAATAAGTAATTTTAAGGAATTCCTCTCCTTATTTATGAATAAATACACCATAGCTGTCACTCTTCCCACTTCCATTTTTATTTTTCAAGAATTGAGGACTATGGTTTTTCAATATGCATTCCAAGTCCTTCTGACTCCTATTCCACTCCCCTGCCTACAGTCCTTAGGAAACTTAGAGCTGCACTTTGTAAATTCTTCTATTGCTAGGATTCAAGTTATGACTTATATTCTGCCACTCTGATTGTTCTTGGATTTGGAACTAAGTCATGTTGGAGAGACTCAGGGTGTGGCACCTCTTTTGCTGGTGTGAACCAGAGGACATATCCCTGTCCTGGAGTAGGGAAGGTAGACACAGCTTCTAGAGCAGCTTGGGTCAGTGGCCTTTGGGTTAGGGCAGGGGCAATGTGTTTCTGAAGTCACAGGTTCCTTAATTCTGTAGCTGTCACAGGTAGTGGCTTTCTTGGCAGCAAAGCTTGACCTTGCAAGTCACTCCTGAGAACTCATTTTAGATTCTGTGTCTGTGGCCCTTTTAAAGAATCTGTTACTACTTGTCCCTCCCTTAAACTAACTAGAACAAACTCTTCTATTTAACAAAACTCTGACTAATACCAGCAGTTTGGGATCCTTTTTATCTGTAACGAGTTAGAAATTAAAAGACACTTATAAGAGCATACAAACCCTGAATATACTGGAGACATATTTTCAAATGGGAGGAATAGAAAAAATGATGAAAGTTATTTTTTAGATTTGTTGGAAATAATATGAATTAAATGCATTGTTCATATATAGACAGATTTATACACCATTCTACATTAAAGTAAAAATAAGAAAAATTAGGAGAGGTGAAATATTTTCATTTGTTTTGACAAAACATTTTTCTTTCCTTTGTTTTAATTGCTAAAACGTTCTTTCATCAATTCACTCTTTATGCCAAAGAGATTGGATAATTTGGCTTGGTATGTTGGTATGGTGAGTTTGGGGTATAGCTTGGTGGTGGAGTACTTGCTTAGGACTCAGGAGTTTCAATCCCTAATACTGCAGAAAAAATTAAAAAATATGCGAAACAAAAAGAAAGGGTGGGATGTTGAATGTTAAGTCACTCAAATGCAGATATAGACTGGTTAAGAATGAAGACAGGACTTGCTGAGTGAGTCTCCTTGTGGAGCATCACCACAAACCCCAGATATTTGTGATGGCCATTTTCAACTGATTATTTGTTCAGTAAGTGTCTCAGTTACTTTTCTCATTGCTGAGGCAAAATAGCCAACACCCAAAGTTGAAGGAGGAGAGATTTATTTGGCTCGTAGATTGTAGAGGTTTCAGTCCATAGACTGCTGACTCAAGGCAGAGGGACATCACAGAGGAGAAACAGTCCATGGCAGGGTAGGGCAGGCAGAAAAAAGCAGTGAAGCAGAAAGGAGCAGCCGTCCTTCTTTCTGTCCCTTTCTATTCCATCCAGTCTGCACACCTATCGATTGGTGCTACCCACATCCAGGATGGGCCTTCAATTGTCCACACCCAGAACTATGCTAAAGCAATTTATTAATCCCAGCATCACACACCGTAGATCCACCCACCTCTGAAAAGCCCCATCTATGTCGGCATGAGGCTTTGGGGGCATCTAGACACAGCCATGGGAGTCAGTTTCAGATCTTTAAGGGATGTAGGCTGTTAGAAATTTGTAGGCACTTGGGAAGCCATTCCCCTCTTTCTGTGTTTTCTCCGTATAAATTCTCAAACTCTTTGTCATGAATGCTGCATGTTGGTCTCTTTCTGCTGTTCATGATAGCTTCCCATTGTGTTGACCCAGCAGATGGACAATATATTTCAAATGGGCAAATTATTACATTCTTTTCCAGCTGCAAGTTAACACATTAGCATTTCATAATCCCCAAAGTTCATCAGTTCTATCTTCTGCCATAATATCAGCCAACATTTCATTTCTGCTCCCTTTATAAATAAATTTCTACTCAGTTTAAATCATGTGTTATAAACATTTATGATTATGCTTAGTGTCTCTTCTATTAGTATTACGTAGTAGAGATTTCTTTCCTTCATTTTACAGGTATTCATTATTTAGTCATCCTTTATCCTTTCAGAATTGCTTTTTCATGTTTCCATTGCTTTGGATTATTAGTAATTCTTTAAAACTCTCTGTACATCTAATTCTCCTCTGGTAGTGTTGCAGGTTTCGTGTGAGATTGAAAATGAAATCAGCTTTCGGCTGTGCTAGAGAATTACAGCAGCGGCGGGCCCTCCGATTCTCCCCAGGCCTTCCGCCCTCGGCCAACTCCAGTCTGTGAGCTGCACCGGGGTTGGGTCAAACCCTCCAGGGAGGCACAACTTTTCGGGTGCCACAGAGTTTGCAGATCATTTCTCCTCATGCCCGCTGACGGAGTTCATTTATTTCAATGGCTATATTTTATTCTGCTCAATACGTCAATATTCTACTCGATATTGGGCTTGTTTCTCACCTTGAAGGCACTATGTAGCCTACGCTGGTCTCAAACTCAGGGTGATTCTCCTACCTCAGCCTCCGGAGTTGTGGGATGATAAGTTGTGAGCCACCTTGCACAACTTCGGATCTTGGGTTTGCACTCGTTATTTTTTACAAACAAAGCTTCAGTGACCTTTCTTGTACATATTTTTCAGAGAACATGAACGGTATTAGAGTGGACAGGTCTCAGGGCTTGTGCACCTCCCCCTTACCCACAATGTGACCTCTTTTTTGAAGGTGTGCATGCCACTTCAGACTCGCACCAGCATCCTTTGCACTTCTCCCTGTGCTTGTTCTGCTTCTTTTTTAAATTTTTTAACCAAAGGCTCGAAATGTATTAACCCTCTCCTCTCATGGGATGCTTCCAATCACCAGGTCTTGGGGCCAGGGGGCCAGAAGCAGCTCAGTGGCTCCTCCTGGTCCTGCAGTCTGTGCACAGCCTCTTGCACATGTGCAGGATGGGCAGCTCAGCTGGTGCAGGCGACTCCCTCCTGCAGGTTGCCCTGACCCCGAAGGCCCCGGATCCAGGGGGTTCAGAGGGAAAACTCTGGGTGCAGCCCCAGGTCCGAGGCTGGCAGAATTTGCACTTGGCTCCCTCCTGGCAAAACTGTGCAACACTTCACAAATGTGCATGCCGCTCTTGCACTGGGATGTTCTGATCTTCTCTGTATCTTTCCAATTCCAGTACCTGTGGTGCCAAAGGGAGCACTTTCCTCTTGTTGTGACCAGTATCTTGTATTAGAAGCCAGGTGTGATGATTCAGGGCTGTAGTCCCAGCTACTCAGGAGGCTGAGGCAGGAGGGTCACTTGAGTCCCAAAGATTGAGGTCAACCTGTGGAACATGACAAGATCTCATCTTCTCAGAAACTGAAACAGAACCGAATAAACAAAATAACGGTGACAAAAACATTCTACAAAGAAGTTACAATTTGAAGAACCGTTTTAATTTTACTTTTGTTTTAATTTGTACTTTCCCAATGCAGCCAATAATCTCTTCACACTCACAGGAAATTGAGGCTCCCTTTGGGGAGGGTGGAGCACTGAGCAGAATCCAGGCCTCCCATGACCTGCAACTGCGGAGGCTTCACGAAAGACAGTGTGAGATTCTGCTTTGTCTGAACCTTATTTGGAAGTTCTTGTCTTTTTACAGCTAAAAATGTAATTTTAAATGAGACTTAGATATAGTCTATGTTTTCTTGAGCTGACCTTGGTGTTTTGTATTTTTCTAGATGTTTTATATACACTTTTAACTTTGCGACTCTCCCAAAGAGATTGTTCATAGTAACCTCTTAGGATATTTAAAAGAATCTCTATAGTGACATTTTGCATACCTGATTTTATATGTCTCTTCTTCTCCTCCTCTTCTTTCTCCTCCTCCTCCTACTCTTCCTCCTGCTCTTTGTTTTCTTCACCCTTCTTCTTTTTTGAGACAAGGTCTCACTATGTGCTTCAGGCTGACCTTAAGCTAGTGGCAATCCTCCTGCCTCAGCCTTCCAACTGCTCGGATTACAGGCGTGCACCACCAGGCCTGACGGCATTTGTCTTCTTAAAATCAAAACTTTTTTGATTTATTGGTGGTTTATTTTAATGCTATTAATTTGCAATCTGACAAGATTTTCACCTGTCTACTGATTTTTGTTTCATAAGTTTATTTTATACTTCCATATTCTGATTTCTTAGCTCATTAATTTTAGATATTTTTACTCATTGATTTCCTTAAGCCTATTACTTCCTCTGTCAATATCAATTCAGCTGCATTCTCTAGGTTTAACATTTAGGCCATCACATTTTCCTGGAAGAATATTATGCCACTTGTAAATTTTCTTGCCTGTTCTGTTGAGGGTACACTCCAGGCATCCAGCCCGCCTTCTACCTGGCGTCTCTGCCTTATACAGATTCCTCACCCTCCTCTCCCTGCTGCTTCTGGCTCCACTTGGACGTGCATGTGGCCCCTCCCCTGGAAGCTCACGAAGGGTCAGCACTGGGACCTCAGTCTGCCTGCTCCCACCAGGTTCCCACTATGCAATTCTTGGAATTTACTGCCTTGTTTCTTAGTGCCCTCTTTTTTTGTTTATTCCTGAATGCTCTTTTGGTCCCTTAAAATCAAATACGTAGCTTTTTTGTATCATTTTTCTAATTATTTCTATTGAGGAAGGTGCAGATTATTCAACCATGTTGCTAAAAATAGTGTCAAATTTATCATTTATGAAATTGTTATTTATGAAGTCCTATATAAAAAGTGTTTACAGTTAATATTCAGTATGAATTTCCATTAATGCCTTCCAAGATCTGATACATTCATGATTTTCTTTCTTCTTTTTTCTACCTATTGACATGTGCCCTACATGAACAGGTATCTCAATACTAAACTACCCTCTATTCCTAGGATAAACTCTAGGTATCAAATGATGGTCTGATTGGCTTTTCCTTAGAGTTTCCAAATTTGTATTTAATGAACAAGATTGTCTACAGCTTTTATGTAAGAGATAATTGCTAATTATTACTCTCAAGAATGGAATATATAGCATAGAAAGTTTTAATATTCTATGTCTGTAACCATGTAACCCAGAATTCTTTCATGAAGAAAAGTCATCGTTAACTTAATCTATTTCTTGTATACTAGTTATTAGCTTCAGTTTTTCACTTTTATTTTAGAAAAATATAATTTTACATTTGGCAGCTATAATTACAAACATTATTCTCTTATTCTCTTATTGTTGTAGTTTTTTCACATTTAAAATTTTGTTTATATTTTATGTGTCTTAAAAATTAGTTTGCTTTTCTGACTTTCAAAAATCAATTCTAGCCTTTACTTCCTTATGCATCACTGCACACCACTCTATTAGTTTCTTAATCAGTTCATAAAATTTTATCTTTTGGTCTTTTTAAAATTTATTTCTAATCTGCATAAATAAAATTTAAATGTCAGGATGTAACGCTAGTTTTCCATCAATTTATGATTGTCTTACTTTATTAATCATTACTATTTAATTGTACATTTTTATGGGGGACTGTGTAATCATTTAATACATATATGCTAGGTGCATTGATCAAACCAGGGTGATTAATGTTTCCACCTCCTTATCATTTTCATATTTAAACCCTTTGAGCTGCTCTCTTCTATTTATTCATAAAATATATAGGTTATTGTCATCCCACTGTGCTGTAGAATAGCCTTAATGATGGTTGTATGTTCTTCTGCATAGGTTATTTCATAATTTAAGGTTATAAACTTGTATAGAAAAACAACTTGGAGGATGGAAGTAGCTAAGATGGAAAGTAAACCTGTGAAAATCTTTACTAATCTTTTAAACAGCTTAAAAGAATATAATGAGGGCCAGGGATTTAGCTCAGTGTTTCCGCCACCTGCCTCGCAAATGCAAGGACCCGAGTTCAATCCCCGGTACCAAAAAAAAGAATACAATGAAAGCATCATTCCAAATAAAGACAAGTCAATGATGTTATAGTAATCTTTTATTATAGTAGAATTAAAAAATTTCTTTATTTCACTTTCTCTTGCTTGTGGCACCCGAATTAAAGGTAAGACAGAGGAGAGAAGAATTTTGGGCCAAATTTCTGTTTAGACTCTAATTTTTTTTCTATTTCTTTTACTTTTTCTTTTTTTTTTCCTTCTAGAGTGAATATAAAAGTGAAATATAGGATGAGTAGTAAATTTACTTCAGGCCATGAAATCTATTCTCTTTGCTGCAATTAGTGCTTTAAATAATTAGATGCAATTCCTTAGGAGAAATCTGGAGGCATATTTCCTCAGGAAAAATTTGAAATTTAGTCCGTTACTACTTTGAGCATTTCTAATAAATGTGGACTAATATTTCATGACATTAATAATATTTATCCCTTTCAAAGGCTGCTTGAAAGATTTTACTAAATGTTTCAATGATAGGAGATAGGTAGACTTTAGCACAAGAAAAGAAAAACTTTTCTGGGGATTTAGCCAGGGAGACCAATTTCCATCATGTCCTTTGTTTAGTAACACACTGAAATGGCTTTTGTGGAACGTTTTGGGTCCTATTTCCATAACAACACTTCCTTTTTACCTCTCTGATGAGATGAAAATCATATGATTTCCCTGAGATTTGCTTGGGGACAGATTGCAATAATATCCAATTACTGATGAATGGATGAGATATATCGGATCCCAAGCCCAGGAGATAGAATAATGAATCAGTATTTTGCAGTGGAGTCTTTATTTTAGCACATGGGCCTGGGTTATTCTGATGCACAGCCAGGGTTCTTTCCCATTGCCTACAAACTACAAACTGCTTTGGCTGTAATAAGAATAGGTTTAGGTGGGATAATCAGAGTGTAACTGTTTCTTGTCATATGAAATATAGAGTTTTGGAAAAATATTTTATTCTATAACCTAAAGCATTCAATGAAGTCCTAAAAGGTTCATATTTTTGCTTCTCTGTATCACCTTATAATAAGTATTTGGTAAGCATTTATTTGGTTACATAAAGATAGGTTCAGTTCATGTACATATAAGATAAATTTTCTGTGTTTATTTTTTAAATTTTTATTTTATTGGTACATTTTAGGTATACAATATAATGACATTCATCATTGGAAATTTGCACCTTTATGTAATCTCCCTTGGTTCTTATTTTTCCCCCTTCCCCTGCCCTCCCTTTCAACCTCTCCTTCCCTCCCTATTTACAAAGACTTTGTTTCCATTTTTTCATTTTCTCATATTAATTCCATTCCCTTCTTTCCTTTCCCCTACCCCTCCTACTTCCCCTTCCCCTTTGCCCCTTTTCTTCTTATTTCACATTACCTATTATACCTTTTAGTCCTTATTTACCCTTTCAGTTTCTCACACCAGAGAAACTATTTGGTATTTACACATGTGTGTCCTATTTATTTCATTTAAGAGTATTCCCTCAATGTGCATCCACTTAGCTATAAATGTCTTTAATTTCTCATTTTTATGGCTGAGTAGTACTCCATTTTATTAAAAAAAACACATTTTCTTTATCCAGTCTCCAGTTGATGGGCATTTGGGCTGTTTCCAAATTTTAGCTATTACAAGCTGTGCTGCTCTAAACATGGGTGCACATATATCACTGCGGTATGATTTTTTTAATTCTTTGGGGAAGATGCCCAGCAGGAGAATAGCTGGGTCAAATGGGACTTCCAGTCCTAGTTCTTTGAGGTATCTCCATACTGATTTCCACAGTGGTTGCTCCAGTCTACACTCCCACCAGCAGTGGAGCAGGGTTTCTCTTTCCCCACAGCCCCGCCAGCATTGGTTATTGGTTGATTTCATGATAGCAGCCATTCTTTCTGGAGTGAGGTGAAATCTCAGTGTTGTTTTCATTTGCATCTCTCAAATGACCAGTGATGTTGAACATTTTTTCATGTGTTCATTTGCTATTTCTACTTCTTTGTGTGAGAAATGTCTGTTCATTTCAGATGCCCAGTTTTGGATTGGGTCTTTAAATTGAGGGGTCTGATTTTTTTTAAGTTCTTTATAGATTCGAGATAGTAGACCTTTGTCTGAGGAACAGCAGGTGAAGAATTTTTTCCCACACTGTGGGTTGTCTCTTCACACTGCTGGTGGTTTCTCTTGCTGTGAAGAAGCTTCTTAATAAGAAGAGATCCCACTTGTTGATTGTTTGTGCTAGTTCACATGCAACTGAGGTTTTGTTTATAAAATCTTTTCCTACACCAATGTCTTCAGAAGTTCTACCTAACCTCTGTTCCAGGAGATTCAGCTTTTCTATTTTGATATTTAGATCTTTAATCCATTTCACTTTTAGTTCAGTCCATGGTGAGAGATATAGGTCTAGTTTTAATTTGTGGCAAGTTGAAACCCAGTTTTTCCAGCACCATTTATTAAAGAGGTTATCTTTTCTCCAGTGAGGGTGTTTGGCTCCTTTATTGAAGATGAGATGGCTGACTGTGTCTGGAGTTGTTTCTGCATCTTCTAATCTGTTCCACTGGCCCCCAGGTCCGTTTCTTTGCCAGTATCATGCTGTTTTTATCACAGTAGTTTTGTAGTATAGTTTCAAGTTGGGGGTTGTGATGCCCCCTGCCATGTCTCTGTTACCTAGAATTGCTTTTGCTGTTCTGGGTCTCTTCTTGTTCCAAAGGAAAACTTGGATTGTTTTCTCAAGGTCTGTGAAGTATGCTGCTGGGATTGCAATTGGGATTGCACTGAATCTATATAGCAGTTTTGGAAGTATGGCCATTTTCACTATGTTGATCCTTCCTACCCAGGAGCAGGGGATGTCTTTCCATTTTCTGATATCCTCTTCAATCTCTCTTTTCAGAGTGCTATAGTTTTCAGAGAAGAGGTCTTTGATTTCTTTTGTTAGGTTGATTCTTAGGTATTTCAGTTTCTTGGATGCTGTTGTGAAAGGAATTATTTGCCCTATTTCTGTCTCAGTGAGTCTGTTGTTTGTGTAGAGGAAAGCTATTGATTTTTGTGTGTTGACCTTGTAACCAGCTACTTGACTGAATTTGGTTATTAAGTCTAGAAGACTTTTGGTGGAGTTCTTGGGGTCTTCTATATAGAGTATCATGTCATCTGCAAATAATGACAATTTGACTTCTTCATTTCCTATTTTTATTCCTTTTATTTCTTTCTCTTGTCTAATTACCGTGGCTAATGTTTCCAGAACTATATTGAACAAGAGTGGTGATAGTGGACATCCTTGTCTTGTTCCTGATTTTAGTGTGAAGGATTTCAGCTTTTGACCATTTAGTATGATATTGGCTGTTGGTTTTTCATAGATGGCTTTTATCAGATTAAGGAAAGACCATGTATTCCAATTTTTTGTAGAGTTTTTATCATAAATGCATGTTGGATTTTGTGAAATGCTTTTTCTGCATTTATTGAGGTGATCACATGGTTTTTGTCCTTGGCTCTACTGATATAGTGTATTATATTGATTGATTTGGGTATGTTGAACCATTCCTGCATCCCTGGGATGAATCTCACTTGGTCAGGTGTATGATCTTCTTGATGATCTTCTGCATTCTATATGTCAGTATCTTATTAAGGATTTCTACATTTATGTTCATTAGTGAGATTGGCCTATAGTTCTCTTTTTGGGTTGGGTCTTTCTCTGCTTTGGGGATCAAGGTGATGTTTGCCTCCAGGAATGATTTTGGGAGTATTGCTTCCCTTTCAATTTCATTGAAGAGTTTAAACAGTAGTGGCAGGAGTTCCTCTCTAAATGTCTTGTAGAATTCAGCAGTGAAACCATCAGGACATGGGCTTTTCTTAGTTGCTAAGTTTTTAATTATGTTTTCAATTTCACTGATTGATATTGGGTCATTTAGAATTTTTAGGTCTTTGTTCAACCTTCTTAATTCATATGTATCTAGGAATCTGTCCATTTCTTCTGTGTTTTCCATCTTATTGCTGTATAGGTTCTCGAAGTAAGTATTGATGATCTTCTGTATTTCTGCTAGGTCTGTTGTAATTTCACCCTTTTCATTCTTAATTGCATGGATTTGGCCCTTTTGTTTCCTTTTTCTGAGAAGTTTGGCTATGAATTTTTCAATTTTGTTTATTCTTTAGAAGAACCAACTCTTGGCTTCATTAATTTTCTGTATCATTCTCTTAGTCTCCATTAAATTGATTTCTGCTCTGATCTTTATAATTTCCTCCCTTGTATGAGTTTTGAGTTTGTCCTGCTCTTCTTTTTCTAGAAGCTTGAGGTTCAGCATCAGGTTTTTTAATTGGTTTTGCTCTGTTTTCCTAATATGATTATTCACTGCTATGAATTTCCTGCATAAGGCTGCTTTCATTGTGTCCCATAGATTCCAATATGTTGCAATGTCATTGTCACTTAATTGAAGAAACTGTCTGATTTCTCCTTTAATTTCCTCTGTGACCCATTGGTTATTCTGAAGTGTGCTGTTCAATTTCCATGCATTTATGAAATTCTTGTGGTTTCTTTTGCTATGGATCTCCAATTTCATCACACTATGGTCTGATAGTATACAAGGTATAACTTCAATTCCTTTGCACTTACTTAAACATGTTCTATGAGCGAGTTTGTAGTCTATTTTGGAGAATGATCTGTGTGCAGCTGAAAGAATGTGTATTCTGATTTTGTGGGGTGGAACACTCTGTAAACATCTGTTAAGTCCATTTGTTCAAGAGTTCGATTGAGTAAAGGAATTTGAAATTTGAATGACATTTTGGGGAACCATTCAGTTCTTGCCAATTTCTCACTATGTCTTGCTTATTTTCAGTGGTCTGTCACCTCCATATCAGAGTCCTACAGAACCATGGACCAGTTCTCTGGGGACGGCTGCACTTCCTGGAGATCATGCTGCCCAGATTGCACATGGTGGTCAGCAGCTCTGCTTATATGGGCAGAGCTGGGCCTGCTGGACAAATGCCCTCCAGGGCCTGCATCAGTAAAGCCACACATTGTGATACCGAGACTCTCTTTTTCATCCTACTTCTGGGGCTCTGCAGTAGTTGAACACATTTTGTGTTTTTCAAGTTCTTTCTATGATGCAGAATTAAGAGAAGATTATGAAAAATCATATTATTCAATATATTTAACATCATATTAACATTTTAAGGTCCTGGATTTTTGTTCTCTAGTGGATATTGGTCATGTGTCTGATGATCAGGCATGTTTTGAACATTTTTTAGAGGACATTATCTGTACTGTATTGTCTGTAGAAGCTGGGGCCCCCACTCAGCCTTCCTATTTGCTGGCTACCTGGCCCTGCTTCTGCCAATCAGATAATGGTGTGCAGCTGGGAACAGAGAAGTGGAGGGAGGGGAAAGGGAAGAAGAATGAAGATGTGTGGACATGGACCAAATCCCCAAGATGAATGTCATCGTTATGTACTGCAAACATGTACCAATAAAAATAAATAAAAACTTCTTTTCCTTAGTGAGATGTTTTCAGAGATGGGAATAAAAAACCCAGCAGTTAGTGAACCTTAGCTATGTGTAAGGAATGAATGAGTGAATGAATGAGTGAGTGAAGTGCCTCATGTATTGCTTCACTTTGGATAACTTTTTTGAGGGTAGCATTAAGAATCGTAGATGTATATTTTGGACTAACAGGAGAACAGCCAAGACAATCAAAACAGAACCGAAGCAGAAATAGAAAGGGATAGTGGGAGAATTTTGCAAAGGGTAAATTAAGTGCAGCAAGGTAGCAAAACTAAAACACACTATTTTGGGAGATTATGAAATATGCATTTCTAACACCTTATGTACCGAGATCTGCATGAGACACTGCAAGGAATGACTGGAAAATCTAAAATATTGTCTGTGCCATTTTAAAGCTCTGGAATAGTCACAGAAGCAGAAGGAAATTCTATGCAAACGGAGGATAGGAACAGAGAAAATATTGTGTGATTGGGCTTTGCAGTCTCAGAAATCAGCTCTCCTAAGAGCTTACACTGCCCTGAAAGAATAATCTGAGTCCCCACTTCGGGGATAAGCTCTCCATACACAAAAATAATTGCTTAATATCTGTGCTCTGCAGGTTACTCCTGTGACATAGATGATGAAACAGTAGTAGTTGTTGAGAGAAAGTGTCCCAGTATGATTTGATATCAAAGAGCATGGTACTGACCCACAGCGAATGCTGACAAACTGTGTCTCTCCAGTCACTTCCTAATTAATGACTAGACATATTATAGCACAGTGATCATTCAGATTTTGATTGTCAGACTGCTGTCGAGTTTCTCCATATGTTCCTACCAAAAAAACTTTGAACAATTATGCCAAGACAGCAGCCATCGTTTTGATGGTCGTGGGTAATTGGCTAATGAGGCATGATTCAGTCTACTGCTTACGCTGTCAGAACAAGATTGGGGTCACATTTTCCACAACTGCATGAGCAGATTTCTCCTCTTGCGAAAGAAGTGTTAGTATGTGATATAAATAAGTAAATAAAGTTCCTCTCTCCAGAGAAAGTGCACATTACAATTTAATTCACTTAAATGATATTCAGAAATTGCAACAACATGTACACACATACACACACACACACACATTCAGAGTAGCATCTGCTAGGACAGCGGCTGTGGCAGGTACTGAGCTTGCATTCTGTTTTGGGAATTCTTTTTTGGGGATTTCCAGGGCTTTCCATAGACTGAGGCTTTCAATTCTCACAACTGCCTTACGAGATACATATTTTCAATTTTTATTTTATATTACATATGTCTGTGGTATATAATGATTAAATTATTGGTGGAGAGTTGGCACATGTACATAACGCATCACCATTGTTTCTAATCTCTCTCCCTTTATTCCTTGGGAGTCCTTCTATTTATTTCTTTGGCACTATTCTATTCTCCCTAGAGATAGATTTTTTAAAAAATTATGTTCACATTTCCTATTTTGAAAAATAATTTTTAGGAAGAGTAAATGCCTTATTCCAATTTAAATCATGAACAAAAGGCAAAGCCAGGATTTCTCCTATCTGTGTCAGAAACTGTATTCTTAATCCCTAGGCTGTCTTTGGCAGTGGGGGTAATGCGGGGTTTTGAGTTAATTAAAATTTACTCAACTGTCAGTGTTGACTGTGACTATTGATATTCTTCAATATTATCTGCAGTAAATAGGTAAGTAAATTAACATTTTAGAAAATGATCCACAGTAATATCTATGGTAAAGGGTGGACATGTTGCTTGAAAATGATACTACATGCTTTTCTCTCTGTGCTTCTTAATATTGTGCCTAAACAAGAAGGTTTTCTCAATTTTTTGGCCCATTTTGGAATTGGGGTGGGAGTGCTTCCTCTCCTCCTGCTTCCCTACACGTATTAGAGTGGACATGATTTTTGGCCTAGTGCCTGCTTGGGAATCAATGTCTCCTTAAGTCTAGAGGCCTTCACAGTAACAGTTTAATATTTGGTTGTCTTTGCCACTGTGTTCCTTCTCCTGGGTGATTTTTGAAACGTAATATTTAAAAAGAAGTACCCCTCTTGCTAAATATACCAGCTCTTTAATGTTCTAGCTTGTTGGATGTAATTTTATTTTTTTTCAAAAATTCAACAAGTTGGGGACCTTCCTTCCTTCTCTCTTTCTCCCTTCATTCTCTTCTTCCTTCATTTCTTCTCTCCTTCCTTCTCTCTCTTGTTTGTTCTTTGTGTAATTTTTTGATATATTGATTACACACTTACAAATGATTGCAATACGTTTTAAAATATAAAAAGCCTTCTTTAAAAATTATCATTTTCAAAATCCACTTACCCCTCTTTCCTTTATTTTTACAAATAAAATCCCCTGAACACACTCTTCTCCTACTGGTGATGCTGTCCCTCTTTGATTTGTAGTATTAGAAATCATCTGTGCAACTGAAAATGACTCACAAAGTAAAGATTTATAACACTTCTGCAAAGTGATCCTTAATTATTTAATTTTATAAAGCTCCAGTCAGATGATCAGTTTTCCCAGTTATTACTGAGCAATGTGGCTTAGTCTCAGTTTGGGTAAATTAATGGAGATTATTTAATTTAAAATAGTATTAATAGCTTACCACACTTTATTATCGAGAAGTCAGGAAATCAAGGCTATTTAAGTAGGACATGAGAAAGCCTGGCCTACAGGGTTTGATTTCATGTAGTGCATCTCAGATGTCCTACTATTTCTAATGAGAGGTCTAAGGTTTGAGGCGTTTAGAAGTTGGCTTCTCAGGCACAGCAGTCGGACACCTATGTGGTGCGACATAGTTGTGGTCAAGACCTCCTTCTTGCTTTTTTTCTCGTGTTATCTTCCATTCTCACATTTTTTGTTTCTCTGTGTCTTATCTATTTAACCACAACTCACTTTTTATTAACAAATATGTGTGAAATTCCCAAGGAGGATGTAATGTTAGCAGCTGAGTATGTGGTGATATGAGCCATTCTGGTGAGAAAATGTTCTTTCCTAACACATGGTTGATTGTGCCTCTCCTGGTGAAGAAGAACAGCGAAAGAAGAAAGGGCAGTGTTGGAGCCCAAATTCCTGAGCTCTGAGAGGAAGATGTAGCAGCCGAGCAATGTGAATACTGGGTATTCAAAGCCTCCAACAAAAGTAATTTTATACAGTTGTGTCTTCAAGTGTGTTGCTTCCACTTTTTCACTGCACCATTGTCTTTCTATTGTTGATTTGTATTAATTCTCTCTATATGTGTTCTGGACAAATCCTTTGTTAGATATAACAATGACAAGGCTGTTTCCTACTCCTCTGCTTGCCTGTGCATTTTTTAATGACATGTTCAGGAAAGGGGAATATTTTCTTTATTTTTCTGAGAACATTCTCTTTGATTATGTTAATTTATCAGTTTGCTTCTTTGCTGGTAGTGTCGTGTGTGTGTGTGTGTGTGTGTATCTAAGAAACTTTTGCCTCCCTTAGTGACTTAAAGATGATCTCCTATGATTTCTTTTAGAAGCTGTTTAGTTTTAGCATTTGCTGCAGAGAAATGAAAATATGTATCGGCATTGACTCTTTAACAAGAATTTGTATAGCAACTTTGGAAAGAGATTACTATCAAGAAGAAATGGATAATCAAATTGTATTATATTTATATAATAAACTGTACTCACCAATGAAAAAGAATGAGCTACTGACAACACAAATGGAGTGACCAATGCTGACTTATACAACAGGTATAAAAGAAAACATTTATAGGTCACAAAAGAATACAACCATACAAAAAATATAGCAAAAAGAATACAGACACAAAAGAATGCACTTACAGGATCCCATTTATAAGAAAACCAAGAACAAAGGGAATGAATTTAAGATTAGAGAAAACCAAACGTCATTAACTCTGAGAGACTTTCCAGGATGAGGGAAATGTTCTGCATATTGTTTTGGATGGTGGATACATGGTTCATGCCTTGTCAGAATCTTCCCAAATGAATGCTTAAAAATCTGTGCATTTCATTTTTTTACACCTTGTAGCTGATTATTTTTTAAAGAGTTCAAAGGAAAAATGGCATTGTGCCAATGGCAAGTCTACGGTTAGTAGAAACTTCACCAACAATGTCACAGGTTCTACCATGAGGCCAATGGTGCAGCCCACAAACCGCAGCTGTGCTCAGCTGCCATAGCAACCTGCACAATGTCACCTGGACTTGGTGCCACAGGGGAGTCACCACCGAACGACAGCTGCCAGGTTTAGGCCAGCAAACACTGACAAAGATGCAAAACACGCACAGCACAGAGAATATCTTTGCAGGAGGTCGGGGGCTTTCACCTAAATGCAGCCCCGAAACTGACTCAAACTCCCAGATTTATTGAGGAACAACAAAGACACAGCGTTCTGCTGAGTGCAAGGCTTTGTTTTAGGTCAACAAGGCACAGTGACCATTGGGCTGAATTGTTAACTTTTATGTGACTGCCCCCTAGGGAGCTTCCTCGTTTGCCCCATGAGGCCCATCTCTGCGTGAGCTGGCAAAATATCCCGTCTTCAAGATGTTCTGGCTTCTGGAAGTTAGCAGTCTTCCGACCCCCAAGTCAGCCCAAGCAGACACTGACCCACTGGGTGTCACAAGGAGCTCCACAAACAGTCAATATTTTTTGATGCTCACTTTGTTTTAAACCCTTTGCAGATATGATTTGAATTACTTGATCATGGGAGGACAGCAGAGAATGTAGTGTTGCCTGAGTCTGCTGCTTTCTTTTCCCCTTGCTTAGGAGGCCTAGAATGCAAGCCTATGACTTTAAGAAAGAGAAAATTCTTCAAAAGCCAACTCCTGTATGGGGAGATGTTAAGGAAGAAAAAGATCCCTAGATCACCAGAGTACTATTGTTAGATTGTTTTCATACCCAGGACTAGCTCTATGTAAAAGTTTTAATGAAGAAGTTTATCTTCAGCATTCCCTGGGCATGTCTGTTATTTATAAAAAAATAAACTGACTTTCACAGCTGTCTGAGAGACTAGATTTCACCACAGGGGGAGTTATTCTCTCAGAAGAATCCAGAGCTTCCTTTTATGTTCAGTACGTGTTTGATTTCTTTCTATTCTTACAATAAGCATCAGTGGTAAGTACACTCATTTCTTCATTTAATGTAAGATAAAAGTGAGATATAAATGGTAAGTAGCTTCCTGGAAGCCTCAGAGCTTAGAAATAAAGGATTCAGCATTATAATTAATTCAGTTTGATGTCAGAGTGCTTACCCTTGATCGGAGCATGCTGGGACTTTCTTATGTCCTTTCATCCATATTCTATTTGCCTCCAAAACATGTAGGCTTAGTATGTAAATCATTCCTTATTACACTTCCATTTCTTTGAAAGTGTGCCATCTTAAACCAAAGGAACAAAAGGTGCTGCTTAGATATGGACTGGCTAGAGGAGGACTTGTTTTCACTCGTTATTCAGTTCTTTCCCTTCAAATTGTCCACGGGCAGCCATTTTCTGTTACCTTGGTGTTTACTAAGCACCTACTCTATGTTGACAACCTAATATGGCCTCAAGATCTCAAAAGCTCTAAAAGGACACTCCCCAGAAAACAGTTTCAAACTACAGAAATTTCCAGAAGGATGACAATGTCTTTTTGATAGTGAAGAAAGCAAGCATGTGGCAATTTGGGAACAACTTGATATTGTCTTAATCATTAGTGCCTCCAATGCCATCTTCTCTCCAATTAGCAAAACAGAGACTGGCCAATGGGAGGAATGTAAAATACAAAGGTCAAATGGTTTCCTACATCTATTACATGTGTATTAATTTCTTAGTGTTGCCAAAACAAATTTAGCACAAATTTGCTAGCTTGAAACAACACAAATTTATTACTTTACAGTTCTGAAGGGGCTAGACTAAGGTGTTGGCAGAATCCCATTTCTTCTGGACGATGTGGGAGAACTTGTTATTTTCCCTTTTCTGGGTATTGCAGACTCTGCATTCCTGGCAGTGGGTGGTGTCTTTGCCACCTCAAATCTGACTCTCTCACTTGTAAAGACCCTTGTAAACACAATGGACTTTCTTGGATAATTCAAGATAATCTCCCCCTTTCAGAATGCTTGATGTAATCACACCTGTGAAGTTCTGTTTTTGTAAGTAAGGAAATAGATTTATAGATCCTGGGAATTTGGAGATGCATATCTTGGGAAGGGAGGCATCTCCATCTTACTACATTGTATGAAAATTATCTCATAGTTATTTATGACACAAACTTATTTATACTGGAAATGCAGCTCCCCATAATTTATATATTTAATAATGAGGAAATGTGTTCTTTTCTAAAATAAATTACTTCTTCAATTCCCCCAAAAAATGTCTCAGAGGGAAAGAATATTTTGAAAGCACTCTCCCCTGGGACAGAAATTACTTCAGAGCGTATCTAGATAACAGACATATTTTAATAGCTCTTCTCTTTCTCTTCCTCTCCCTGTCCTCCTCCCTCTGTCCCTCTTAGTTTTCTCCTCCTCCCTTTCTGTCTCTCTTCCACTAATGTGTGTGCACATGCACAGACATGCACACGGGGGGCCAGACCTCTTTAATGTATCATAGCAAATGCAAAATGATAAAATACCTGGTTCAGAAAGTATAGTTTTACTTGGTCTTAAATATAAAGTGTTCATACAGGACAGAGATTTAAAATGCACAGGGGGTTGCTTGAGGGCTGGGAAACGTCTTTCCCAGGAGAAACACTCTTGTGGCTTAACCTAAATTCATAGCTGAGCTCTGGTGGGTTGGCTTGCTTCTCTCTTGCCTTGAGGGCACAATGTAATGTGCTGCCCTTGGCAGAGGAGTCAGAGGCAGGGGTGAACATGGAACTTGCTTTTGAGAGGCAGAAAAAAACCCCTCTTGAACAGGTGCATTGGCCCAGCTCCCTGAGCTATAACTGCAGTGGAAGTGGGGTTTAGGGCCATTAACCACCTGAGATAAACAGGTAGTGTTCTCACCACATATGGGCTACAAATGGGTTTCATTGTTTACATAGCTGCAGTTAAATGACAGTACAGTTAAGTAGTGATGAGTCAACTATATAAGCCCCCTTTTTCCAAAAGTACCAGAACAAAGAGAATGAATTTACTTCCCAGATTTGAAATTTATACAGTTCAGAAACTGCAATTGACAGTAGCAGACAGGGGAAAGAATGAGATTTCTAAACTCATCACATAGGACTTGAGAGGTGTTATACAAATTACAATTCCTCATTGTATTTTAGATTCTTTATTTTTCTGAATTTGTATTATTTTTTTCATTTTTCCATTTTTATTTGTATATGTTTGTGATACGTAATAAAAAACATTAATTGTGGGGAAATTGTACATACACATATCAAATCTTGATCTTTTTTACCTGATTCTTTACTTTTAAAGTGAGGATAAAAACATTGCTTAACCTACATTTCAGTGCTGTTATGAGAATTTCAATAAACCTGAATAAATACTTGGGAAACTACTTAATATACACTCAAGTAATAAACTTCCAATGAGCCTTTAAAATATATATATATAGCACTTATAATTATGCATGACATATTAATTTATTAATTATTGCCAAATAATATTTCCAAATGTGAAATAAATAGTATGTATTGTTAGAAGATCAGGACCAATTTTTAGTATTATAATTAATATCCATTTATACAGTAAAATTTAATGAGATTTTACAGATGTATCTGTAAAATTTCCCTCTCAATCACATTAAAGACCATTTTCAACATTACCTCTTACCAGTATCCCTATATGTTAGTTCAAAATGTTTGGAATTTCATACACGTGGAATCAAAATACTACTCTTTCTTAGCTCTTTTTTCCAGCTAAGTAGAATTTCACTGCACTCATGTTACATAATCCTTGTTTGTTTGCTTCCTTATCCATCAATATTTGAGTCTCTTTCACTTAGGGGCAACTATAAATAAAACTCTCATTGACATTTTTATGGAAACCATTGTGTGGACATAAGGTTTTCATTTTTCTTTTGCAAATACCTAAGGGTGAAATACTTGTATTAAATGATATGTTAATATATTTACTCTTCTGAGAAATTATCAAGCTGTGTTACAAAGTGGTCGTGTACTTTCAGTTCTCCACAACAGGAACTTAGTTGTTTGATGTGATTGACAGCATTCATCTTACAATTGTTAGTTACAGCCATGTGAATATTTATGCAATTGTGTTTCACTGAGGTTTCAATTTGCTTTTCCTACTAATACTATTGGACAGCATTTATATGATTACTGATTTTCATCTATCTTAAGTATCTTTAATTTTCTTTACTAATTAAAAAATTTCAGTTGTAGCAGTTCTGTATATATTCTAGACACAAATTCTTTGTCATTCAGTGCTATATAAATACTCTCTCCCATTGCCTGGGTTGCATTTGTATTTCCCCACTCATACCTTTAGAAAAGTATATTTTAAATTTTGAATAATTTTAATTATCTTTATACAGATTTTTCTTTTTAGTCCATACTTCTCAAATCCCAGCTAAGAAATCTTTTGGTACCTTTTATTTACTTTTTCCATATGTTTTTGAAATTTTTAAATATGAGCTTGGGTGCTGTGTAAGCTTTGAGATTTATTTTTTCAGCACAGGTATCTTGTTAAAACTCCATTTCTTGAATGATTTTGCCTTTCTCTTTGAAATATCTTGACACCTTTGTAAATCCAATTGACCATATGCATGTGCATGTGCATATGCATGTGTTTCTTTCTTGGTTTTTGGTTCTTTTTTATTGCTCTTCTTTCTTTGCCACTTGTATACTGTCTTGATTGCTATAGCTTTATAATAAGTCTTAAAATGAGGTAATGTGATTTTTCTACCTTTATTTATTTTTAAAGACTACTTTCTTTATTTTAGGGCATTTGCATTCCCACGTGAGTTTTATAATCACATTTTCAAATTTTTAAAAAATACTGCTAGAATGTTTCACTTGATTTGTGCTGAGTCTACAGATCAACGTGGGGTAAGCAGACATCTAACTATTGAATTTTTTGATTTACCATCAAATATCTCTGCACTTAGGTGATCTCTTTTCCTTCAGTAAATATTTGTAGTTTTGTACTCATTTTCTTAAAATATCTTCGAGCATTTCATATTTTTGAATGCTATTTTAAATTGAATTAAATTTATTTCACTTAGAATTTTATTTTGCTATCATACAGAAATGTTTGTATGTTCATCTTGTACCCTCTGGCCTTCGCTAAATTCATTGATGGTTTCTATTTTTTTTTTCAGAGGTTTGTTGGAATTTTCTACATAATATTATCCATTTTTTGACAAAAAGGACCATTTTAATTTCTTCCTTTCAGTCTTCAGGTTTTCTTTCTTAATGTCTCTGTGTGTCTAACTACAGGACTTTGAGTGAGTGACACACAGCTTAGCCTTGTGCTGAATCCTAGGAAAAAGATAGTCAGTCTTCCATTATTAAGTATGATGTAATTTTTCTGCTGGTTTTTAAAACCATGATAATGAAAATTCTTTTTTGTCTAGTTTTCTCTTAGAATTTTTCATGAGTGATAACTTTTATCAGTTCTCTCTAGATTTATCTACATGACCATGTCTTTTCCTCCCACTTTATTTTGTTATTAGAGTGACTTACATTGATGGATCAAATGTGTTGAACCAGCCTAGCATACCTGAGATAATAATCCTGGTATTGTCATTGTATAGGAAATCTTTTGTATGTTACTGGATTGTATTTACTAATCATTGTTTTTATAATCCCTTTTTACATTTATTTATTTATTTATTTATTTTTGTTTATTTGGGTTTTTTTTGAGACACCATCTCACTATACAGTTCAGGCTGTCCTTCAACTCATTCTCTACATCACACTGGCCTCAAACTTGCATTGATTTTCCTGCCTCAGCCTCCGGAAAGAATCTTTACATATGTCCTCAAGTGAGATATTGGCCTTTAGTTTTCTTTTCTCGTAGTGTCTTGATTTGCTTTTTATCCATCAGGAAGGAAGGCAGAAGGAAAGATTCCCAGAAATACAAAGAACCCAGGAATGCAAAACAAAAATGTGATTATGTACCTTTCCCACTAGAACAGGCAATAGAATTGCAACAAGAAAAATAAAAAGGTGTGTGCCTGTGTCCCACCAGATTTAAACTGACTTCAAATACAGGAATTCTCTTGCTCATTTGATTGTTTGTTTGAATTATTCATTGTTGATTCGGTAAACTAAGTTACTGTTTGGTAAACACAAACTTCTCTGGCCTCCATGTAAGGGCCCACCTTGCTGTCCATCCACCTTGTACTTAACCAGTCCAGTGCTTTGGCTAATGCAACACAAAGGAAGGTGATGACACTTGGATGGATTTTAAGTCTAGGCCATAAGAAACAGCATAGTTCTGACTGCTCCTTTGCATGTTTCCAATCCCTGATTTTGGAAAAGATTATGGCTTAGATAGAAGAGACTCCTCTAACTATGCCCCCAAAATGAGACCCAGAAAGAAAACCTAAATGTGACTTATGTGTCAGAGCAGAGCTTTCCCAGGTAACTTGCAACCTTGTAACCAAGAAAAAGTGTTTATTGCTGCCTGGCACTGATGTTCTCGGGGTCGCTTACATGTGGAAAGCTGACATATATGTACATTGCTTACACACCAACAGATTTAACATGAAGTTTCTGCTTGTGGTTATGGCTGAGTGGTTCCCACTCGACCAACCCTCCCATAGTTAATAACTTTAAATTCTAGAAAACTCTGGATGAATATGAAGACAACAACAACAGCAATTGCCTGAGTGCCAGAGGCAAGAAAAAGCGACCAGATGGAGTAGGAGAGAGGTGGGAAGGTCATACTGTGTCAGACTGAGTAACTAGAAGGAAGACAGAGAGAACCACAGGCCGGGGTGAAGGGCAGCCGGCAGATCAGCAGCGAAGGAGGGATAGCTGAGAATGAGGGATAAGGGAGGAGGCCCCCAGTTTCTGTAAATGCGTGGTACCCAAATGTAAGGTTGACCCCAGAACTCTGAGAGCATGGAATGTTTTGTAAAAATCTCACTTAGGAATGAAATGATTGAATTGAGATTTCAAAGTATTTGAGAATGACTAAGTTAACTACTTGCTAATAAAACAAAAATAAATATTCTTCAAAAAGGGCAAAGTAATCCAGAGTCTCTAAAATGTGTCATTCATTTTGTCCTATATAGAATACATGGAAAAAAAATCACTGAACAAAAAGAAACTAAAAAATCCAAGCCAATATCAAGGGAAAAGTTGACTAAAATGTTGGAAATAGCAAGCAATAATGTTAAAGCAGCTGTTAATAAATAACTACTGGTGTGCTCAAGGATATAAAGTAAAATATGCTTGCTAGAAATGAAAAGACACGAAAGTCTCTGTAAAGACAATATTTTAGAAAGAACAAATGATAATTCCAGAAATAAAAGTATTACACACACACACACACACACACTCACACACATACACACACACACACACACACACACACACACTGTGTTTATCAGCAGTTTGGAAATTTAAAAACTTAATGAAAATAAAAGTAGGTGGTACGTTAGAAGTCAAAAAATAAAGCTATGTCTATATCTATATTACATTACATATAGATATAAACATATAGATATGCAAGTATCTAATTTCTCTTACATGAGAAACCCAAAGCACAAATAAATTAAAGAGCAACATAAAAGACAGATAGTAGGATACAGGGAAATAGAACTTTTGCAAAAGGAAAAGGGACCAAGGTATGGAGGGGTGGGGAGGAATGGGAGAGAAAAGGAAAGGGATTTTTAAAAAAGGATTAAGAGGTGTTATGATTTGTACAAACTCCCCATAATGAATGTAATTATGTATAACAAACATTTTCTATTAAAAATTAGAGATACAAAAAGAATCTGAAGGAATTTGGATATAATGTCATAAGCTACACACATACTGGGAACAGGAAAGAGTCCTGAAATATGAAAGTGTGTGATGTGAAAAATATTTGACAAAATAGTAGTTTGAAAGTCCTCTTAGTGCCAAAGGATATATTCACATAGAGTAATAGCAAAGAAACACATCATATTTGTTGAAAATTAAAGATAAAACAAAATTGTGGTAATAATCACAATAGGTTACATATTACACTCAGGAGAACAATGATTTGAAATTCTGTTGTCTTTGTACTGGAAACACTGGAGACTAGAAGGTAGAAGAAAATACTTCAAAATACTGAAACAAAAAACCATTACATCCAAAATTCTACAGCCAATCGAAAAACATTTCAGGAATGAGGACACAATGAAAGTGTTTTCAGATGAATGAAAACTCGGAAATTCATCACCAGCAGACACACACTACGAAATGCAAAAGGAAGTAAGTCATAGATGGAAGGAGAATTATAGAAGACAGAATCTTGAAATTTATGGAAGGAATGAGGACACCGGAAATGATTATTTTAGAGGATTTTGCAGAACAACAACAAAAGCTCAGTAAATAACTAAGATTAAGAGTCCAGTAAAGAATCTTGGATTTAATAATGAATGATATTTTCTTAAATGAAAATAATTGAAGGTATGAAGAAAGATGTGTAAATCAAACACAGAATTAGAGATCTGAATTTAAAGTAAAAATGTAGCTCTAGAAAAAATACAGTTATTTTTCAAGACTCATAGCAGTTCTATTCTTTAATGTCAAGGCAAACATTGGATTAACAAATATGAAACTTTTACTCCTGTGAGAGATTAACATTAAGGTCCTATAAGCATCTGGTCACACATTGTCCTCAATCACTGTGTAACCTTGTTTGATGTTTATCTCAGCGTAAAGACGTATTAGTTAGTATATGTTTGTATGAATAGTTAATTGTGTGGTTTTTGAATGATTTAAAGCTGGGTGCTTTGGACACCATTTTTCTTATGTTCACTGAAGAAAGTCCTGTAAAACAAGTCAGTTTCATCAGTGTTTAAGCCAACTGCAACATTCTACACAACTCTTTCACATGGATCAGGTAATTTAAATGTTTTTCTGTAGTCTTCTGATTTCAGAGCTCACCTTTCCTCTGGGCTCCATGTTTTTGCACCTTTTGAAACACATGAGGCAGGCAACACTAGCTGCGCCTGCATCAGCCTTAACTTTCTTTGTGTTTTACACTCACAACAATGCTGTTGGCTGTGGTTCTTATCACCTCATGAATCCAAACACCCACTGCCTTTCTGTAGCTTCATCACATGCTACAGATTTCATCTGAACACTTTCCAGTTGGCAGTTACTTCTTCATTCACCTGGGGTGCTGTATTGTTAACTCAGCAACAGTGAACTCACAGCCCAGAGCACCACAAGTGGTGACTGAGCTGATCTCACACAAAGATTTGCTCAGTCAGACAATCAGCCTCTGGCACTGAGGAGCACCAGACAGCACACATTAGTTGGCACAGTCTGCCACAACAAAAATACCATGGACCGGGTAGCTTAAACAACAGAAATGTGTTTGCTCACAGTGTGGATCTTGAAAGTCAAGGTTTCAGCAGGGTCACTTTGTGGTGAGCACTCTCATTCTTCCTTGCTGATAGTTAGCTTTTTCCTCAGTAGGTAGAGACAGACAGAGATCCAGTGACTCTTCCTTTAGCAGACCAAGGCTTCACCATGATGAGTTCATTTACTGTTACTCACTTCCTAAAGGGCTGTGTTATGATTTGTGTCTAGATGTCCCCCAAAGCCTCATGCCCTCATAGGTGGGCGTTTGGGAGTGACTGGATCTTGGCTGTGTGATACTGGCTTAATCTTCTGACTGGCTTAATCTATTTCTGGTTGTGACTGAATGGATTTACTAAAGAGTGAAGACCCACCCTGGGTGTGGGTGGCACCAACCAATAGACTTGTAGCATGGATGAAATAAAAGCAAAAGTGGAAAGAAGACTTGCGGTCTCCTGCCTACCCTGCTATGGACTGTTTCTCCACTGCAATGTCCCTGAGCCATGGTGACCTGCCTTGGAGCCAGCCTACTATGGACTGAAGCCTCTACAATCTGTGACCTAAAATAAACCTTTCCCCCTTTAACTTGTGGGTGTTGGGTATTTTGTTCCCACAATGAGAAAGTAACTAAGTCTCTGACTCTAAAACAGTCAGCTGGTGGTAGGGGGTGGGGGTGGGGCTTAAGTACATGGATTTTAAAGAGATAGAATTTAACTCACAACACAATAATCTAGCACTATATTTGGGAACAATTTTTAGTATCAAAATTGTCAGCAAGAAGGATGAAAATAAGAGAAATATGGTACTACATCGTTAAAAGCACTTGCTTATAAGAATGCAGAACATCACCTGGTCAGACTGAAACTGAGAAACTCAACAGAATGTATGTAACTGAAGTATTTCCTAGCTCTGCATGTGTTACAAAGAACTGGGAAAGTGTTGTGTGTATCACCTTGAAATTTGCACAAAAATTTCAAAAAGTAGAAAAACTTGTAGTTATTGAATCCATGAATAATGATGAAAACCAACTATATTTGTATCTGTTTCTCAGAAACTTAAATCCTTGTTGGAAAACCTAGAGCAGAGGATAATTTATACTTTGAACTTGTGAGGAAAAGAAAGGTGAATTACTTAGATCACTTCATGGTCAGTGTGTAGCTAGTATAATCTGGCTCATTGTTCATGTGAACGGAGTTTTAAATGCAACAACAAAAAATAATGGCAAATACTTGTTGAGTGAGTCTTTTGTGTGACCCAATGCTCTGAAAGCTTGAATAGTACAAGGACTTTGAGGTACGTACCATCATTGTGCTTATTTCATAGACCAGGAGACTAAAGCTTAGGAAGTTTTATTAACATTACTTACTAAAAATTGTGTCAGTATATTTTTTTCTCTTAGTCATGAATATGTGTTCTACTTCTCAGTGATTTTAAAATTAAACATAACCAGTACCTTTTTCAAATATGGTTATTATCCCAAAATAAGGACAGAGAATAAAATGGGTGTGTTTTACACACACACACACACACAGAATATTCACTTTTGCATATGAATGAGGATATTAAAATTCAAGTTTAATTGCTTGTTTTACCTTGCAGGTTTGAAATATCCCTTGCTATTCTAGAAATTTTAGCTGAATCTGTTTGGGTGACGTGTGTTTGGGAAACCGAAGGGGGCAGGGTACACTGCAACTCCCGTAAACCACAGCTGAAGAAGAAGATGCATGACTGGGAATTACAGGCAAAAACTGAGGAGTGAAGTGGATCGAGGAGACAGGTTTCCAGCCAACCAGCTGGGGTGGTTTTCACTCATAATCATGTCCTCCTGAACACACTGTTTTTTAAAAGTGCTTTTTGAAGCTAGTGATATTTATTAAACCTGAAAAACACCTTACATATAGCCATACCAGTAATCATTTTAAAAGATTTATATATTTTTAAAGGGTTGATTTAATTTATAAATAATTACTCAGTTGTGAGGTTAAGTTTTTTAATGTTTAATATGTTTGTGAACCATTTGTGAAAAAATCCTAAATAAACCAGGCATATACACATACATATAATAAAAGGTCAGGATTGGAAGAAATGTGAGCTGGATGCTTTCTCAACTATGTGAAAAGAATTTAACATACAGATGAGTGAAGTATTTAGAACCTCAAATGGTCATGATCAGAAAAAACCACTCCAGGTCACATAATAGTTAAAATACCAGAAATATAACAGAAGAACAGAATCTTAAAGACTGCTAGGGAAAAGCAATGGATCATCAATAAGGTAAAACACAGTCAGAATCACAACAGATTTCTCAACACAAATTTTAAAGGCAAGGAGAATATTATGGCTCGTATCTACCTGTCTCTCCAAAGCCTCATGGAGTCAGGTGGGCATTTTAAATCTTGGTGGGTCTAGGGCATGTAATACTGGGGTTAAGGGCATGTGGTACTAAATTGGTCCACTGGTTGGAATTAGCATAGTTCTGGGCATAGTTCAATGGATTCACTGAAGATAGAAACCCCAAACTGGGTGTGGGTGGCACCACCCCAAAAGACTTGTAGGCTGGATGGGATACAAGGGGAAGGAGGGCTGCTTCTAGCTCCATGCTGCCTCCTCCCCACCATGCCATGGACTGTTTCTCCTCTGTGATGCCACCCTGCCTTGGAGCCAGCCAACTATGATCTGAAACCTCTACACACTGTGAGCTAAAATAACCATTTTCTCCTTTAACTAGTGGGTGTGGGGTATTTTGTCCCAGCAATGAAAAATGTAACTAATAAAGAGAGCATGAAATGAAGTGTTTCAAGCTCTTAAAGAAAACAGTTTCTAACTCACATGGTTATATCTTGCAAAAAAATTGATAGAGACACAAGATATTTCCATGATGAAGATGCAAGATGTTTTTCTGATTTGGGAGTCAGTGAACAAGTGAACAGCACAGAGTAGGGACCTGGGTTGGAGAGCTTGAGGAAGGACTTGCACTTAAGGTGAGAAAGCAGGGGGAACTTGGATTCACATCCTGGTGCTCCTGCTGACTGCTGACTGGCTGACCGTGAACTGAGCCATTTTCATCATCTGGAAACTGAGCCCTTGGGCAGTTGTGAGGATTAAGTGAGGAAACAGATGCAAAACACTTAGCACTGTCCCCAGAACACAGTAGGTCTCCATATTTAGGCTTAGGCTGTATTTATCAGTAAATAAAAAACTCACCCAAGAAAAAGCAATCAGAATCCTGAGCTTGCAGAGAAACATATTAAAGGGCACCCTCCAGGGACAGGAGGGGACACACTGTACCCTGGCCACCCCTCTGCCTGCAGAAAAGCCAAAGTGGAGCTAGCGGAGGTGATCGTGGTTCCAGCTAGCCCACTAGCCCTGGTGGGTCCTCACAGTCCCTTGAAAGACTCAGAAAAACCACACAGGCACAAATAATTCCATCTATGCACCCAGCAAATTATGTCACAGAGTACTTCCTTTGCTCATTTGCCAAAAAATGATAAAGAAAATCTACAAAAACTCATGATCATCAGCTAAAGTCCACCCATATAACTTAATTGTCATACTTTTGTTCAAAAACAAAAAGATACAGATCTGGGATTTAAAGAACTCTTCTCAGTCTAAACCAATACTCTTGTATCAGGATGCCCATTTCACCCATCTGGAGGATTTTCAATAAATACTGTCACGATTCCATCTTCAGAAACTCTAGCATGTGACCCTATCTTCAGCATTAAAAACTTCTCAGGAACTGTTAGTGTGCATCAGAGATTGAAAACTTTAAGTCTGGATGATATCTGTACTACATAGCCAATTGAAAGTTTAGTTATCATTGATGAATAATTTCTCTTCTTAGTCTTTACTGTGTAATTTCCTTCAGTGTAGTGGCAGGTTCATCACTTTTGTTGTACCTAATACATTAAATTACACCTTTTCTTGATATTTCACACTACTTATTTCTACTAATCATGTGGAGGAAATATCTTCAGAAATGTGCACTTTGGACTGTGTCTCACACTTGGGCTCTTCTGGGGAGTGGAGCTCTTTCTGAGGCACTCTGAAGTAGCAGTGTGACAGTCTCCCAGCAATGTTCACTGTTGGGAGCTCAGAGAAAGTCGTTACGTGGCACTCCCAAGATCCTTTCAAATCAGGGTTTAACACTTGCCTTTTTATTTAATTTGTAGTGAGCCCACAGAAAGTCCTTTTTATCTCCTTAAGTAGTGCCTTAGCACAGCCTGTGTTGACACAAAAATAATGTTTTTAAATAATTTCAGGGCTTTGGGTTGTGGCTGTCTTCCAGTGGCACACATAATTAGCATGTGACTGCAATAACTCCATAACTTCAACAGCAGACTATTATAAACTGTATTAAAAGTAGAGCAATGTACTTTTCAATCCACTGGTGTGACGTCTCAGGGGAAAACAAGATACTGTAGCAAAAATGCTACCGTTCTTATTCCTTCATCCATTCTTCACCTTCAGCACTGTCGCCCGAATTCTAACTAGGTCTTCCAGCAAGGTTCAGGTCCCTGGGGACAGATTGGTTTATTTTTCTCTGGCCTGTAAGTATCACCAAGCAGGCATGAAGGATGACTCTGGCCTCTTTCTCTCAGACCTATTTTCCTTTTTCTCTGCTTTAGAAAATCCCATTTTTGCTCTTGCCATTTATAGTCTACTGTCACCACTGTTAAGGATGCACATTGGGTTATTTATAAATTAATAGGCATGGTTCACTTGCATTTCCCAGCCTGTTAATGGAATAATTAATTCCATTAAAAACTTACAACTTTGTTTGCTCTGTAGTTTTCTATGTGTGACTGGTCTCAGATTGCAGTGTTTAGAAAGAAAAAGAATATACATTAAAATAATAATTTGTGACAAAAAGAGATTTATATTGAGAAAGTCTTATGTGAACATAAAATGTACTCTGAAGTCTGAAGCATGTGTGTATAACAATGTTGACTCTATTTCTAGTTTTAACAACTTACTTGATTTTCAAGAGTAACTTAAATGGCATTTGTACAGTTTTATGCAAATGTATCAAATATGAGAATATCTATAAGGTAACTAGGAATACTAACATCATTCAGTTATCACACTCAAAATACTCTATGTAATTGAGAAGAAAACCTCTAAATTTATAATATGTAGAGATAGAATATGTCATTGGAGGAATTTTATTTAGACTATATACAACATTGTTTGGCATGGAAAAGCTAGGATTACTTACGTACTTACCATCACCACTACCACTGCTGAAGTGGGAAAAAGGAAATAATTACAGTCTAAATATTTTATGACATTTTTCACATTATAAATAGCAGAGTATGTGATTAAATTGGGAAAATGTCAGTGAGAAATTTGTAGATTTTCTCTAATATGAATATTCATCACCACTTATTTTTAGAAATTATCTATGTTCCCTGATCAATATTCACCTTATTTGGTTTCTAAGGACATCATTTGCCATATTAGATTTAGACTATTCTTTTCTCTGTAGACTCCTTTTGTATTGAACAACACAGAACCAGTGATATATTAGGTTTTTGTTACTTCAGTGAGATATCTGAGCCAACTAATTTTAAGCAAAGAAAAGGTTCAGATAGCCTGCCTAACGTTTGAAAGGTTCAAATCAAAGACCCATCTTTTTGGCATTTGTTGACAGCAGCAGATAGCAATGATAGGAATACTGGAGCAAACGATCGCGTCTCTAACTGCAGCAGAGAGAGGAGGGACATGACTGGGATCTCATAGTCCCATGCAAAGCCGTGTCCTCAGTGACCCAAGGCCATCTCACTGGCCCAGTTCTGAAAGTTTCTATTGCCTCCCAGTCAGCCACGCCAAAGACCAAACTGCAGACAATTTCCAAACCATAGCAGGTAGGTAGAACGGAAATCTGTGCTAGATACATCCTCACATAGAAGATCAGAGAAGTGGCACGGTAGTAGCTTGTTACTGTTTCTTTTGTAACTAGGACCTGGGTCGCCAGTGTCTTCTCAGAGTCGACAGAACACGGTGCTCAGTGACAAAACCAAAGGAACACATGGTCGCTTGCACCTTCTTCTTTCCCTGCTTGCCATTCCTTCCTACTTGAGAGGTCTTTTGCAAACTACAGTATTTTTATAACTTTCCATCTTTCAGAATGGGTGATCTATGTGCTGTCAAAATTTCTAACTCCTGGGGTGATAATTTCTGCAATCTTAAGGAATTTTTGAAAATTTCCCCGGGAAATATGTCACTTGATCAACTATGCCACAAGACTAACTTTAGAGTGAATATTTTGTTACAGAATTTTGAAACTATGAATGATACACTCCCCCCCATTTCTTGTTCGTCAAAATGTTGTAATACTAAAACTATGGAGAGGTTGGAGACGTTTTACAAATAAGATGTAGTGAATTAAATGGAGCTTGTATGTCAGCCAGACAAATCTATTTTATCAATGGCAATTGAATACTCGTTAAACATTAGTCAACTAGTTTATATCACTGGGTCCCCCATTTTTTTTCAAATGAATGGATTGACTAGTATTTTTCTTTAGAGTCAGACTCCTGACTTATAGGATGTGCTTCCAGTTGACTCACTTATTTCTAAGATTTGAGTCAAAGTGGGGAACATTTCTACTAAGTTGACTGCTAGTTTGCTCTCTCATACTTTAAAAATTCCATAACTGGCATTCAGTTAGAGGAAAGTTCCAGTGGGAAGAACAACGTATCCACTCTACCTCAAGGAGTAAGAAATGCCTTTGGTCTCTTATCTGCTTTTTTTTCTTTTAAATTTAAAGATAAAATAACTGTCTTGTACAGAAAGTGATTAAGATTTTAAAAATCCAGTGAAGGCAAAAAATGTGAGAGACACACATTCAATTGCATGTAGAATAAAAATAATATCTTGCCGATTCATTTAATATAACTCTTAAACCAAGAAAACATCCAAGTTGCTGACAATTTATTGATGCTGGCAATGGTATTCTAAAATTAAACCTTTCTTTCATTAGCTAAAAATATTTGCATTATGTTTCTCTCCCCAGAAAATGGCATTACATCACTGCAGTCATGAAAATAGTGCACCACTGTTATCACCAGAAATAGCTATGTTCCCAATTAGCTGTAGCATTTTAGTTAATGTAGCTAAGACATAAATGATGAAATTTATCAAAAGGATGACCCTGACAAACCAGTGAACATGAGTAGTCTGAATTCTGAAGTCTCTGAGACTTCACCCACTTCAGTGGGACATTTCCCAGGACTGGGCTATTTCAGTGGTAGTAGAAAGGGAAGAAACTCTCTAAAATGAACCAGAGAACGACAGAAGCTTTGTAAATCTAATATTACTTAGAAGCATATTGGCTTGGGCAAATCACTTTATGCTCTTCTGCAGTCACCCATCTATATTTTCCTTAATGGATAAGTGGATAGTGAGCCCAGAGATTTGGTTTTATGGTTCTATCACTATATAATAATAGAAGGAATTGCTAAATATCCATTGGGGTACAACCACTGAAGTAAGTTCTTTGAATGAAATGTCACATTTATTTTTCAAAATAATTCTGATATCTCCTGTGCTTAGAATGGTTTCTGTACTAAACAGGTGTTTAATTAACTGCCAGTAATGAATGTAAGTCTACAAAGGAGATGTTACAATGTCCACTTTACAGATGAAGACCTAGGCTAAGCAAATGGAGTGACTTTGCTCAGATTTATGTTACCAGAAAGCAGCAAAGGCAAGACTTGGAGACAGGTCTCCCCGGTTGGCTCTGAAACTCATGCTTTGATCCTCCATACATACAACTTCACCTAAATCCTGGGCTCCATGGTGTTTCCTTAGGAAAACAAAGCACGTGCTCTTGGCCGCCTTCTCCTAACCCGATTATGTGGCCCGCCTTTGGAAAGGCATCAAATGCAGACTCGAGAAGTGAGCATGCAAGCTGACAGGGGTATATTTCTTTATATTGGAAAACTGGCAACTTTGCGAGATGTGTGGCTGAGTATAAAAAGTGATCGCCAGGTCTTTCCTTCTGTGGATTTTATGCAACTTCTTACCTGCATTTCTGAAATCAAAACAGCTCTGAGAAACAAAACTTCTGAAACTCATTTGGCTTTAAGCCTGCTCTGACTTGAGCATCTTCAAGTACAAATACTCTCCTGAACTCTCTTGAGGTAAGACCAACTCTAGGCTTCATTTATCATGCTTCCCAACTTCTGTTTATCTTATAAAAATAAGAAGGTATTGGACCATGAAGTTCTGCTCCCATCTTTGGTGAGGGGAGCTAGAATATTAACCAGTTACACAATTTAAAAATATATATTAATATATAGCTTTCTTTAAACTTAAATAATTCTAAATTGTGAAATACATCTATTCAAAAGATTTGGGGATAAAAGACAGTCCTGCTCGGATGTTTAAAGCTGTAGAGAATCAGAGAGTTGAGGATAAACTTTTAGTTTTACAGGTACTTATTTCAAGATATCCAAGTATCCACCACAGAATCAGGTTTTCCTATTTGTAAGAAGCTGGCCTCCCAGAGAGCATAAATTAATTCAGAAATGCTGCCATGTCTCCCTCCACACAGCCTGCCATTCTAGAAGGCAGAAATACAAGGTGGAGTCCCCAGGAGTAACAGGGTCATCTACTAGTTGCCAAAGCAGAAGGAAACTAAAGGCACCCCCCTAATTATTCAATACGCACCCAACTCTTCTTTGACGTTCTCTTCCTTTTACCTGTATTTTCTCATCTCTGGCTCTATACTGAGCACAATCAGAACACTTCAAGGAAACATTCAATGAAAAATTAAACTTGAAAATAAAAGAGAACCAATACCTTACACCTCTATGTTGGTTCCTGGTTTTAATAGATTCTTGTTGACATTACCCTACTGAATACACATATAAAGCAAGTAGAGAAAGAAGGAGTTATTACAGTTGTACTTAAAGAGGGATGAGATTATGATCACTGAGGTAAGTGACTGAGTACTGTCACACAGTTACTTTGTGACAGCTAAAGACTACAATCTATAATCTCCATTCTTAGCTAAGTGAGTTTCCCACTGTGTGAAATGACTTTGAAACTGAATTTGCGTCAGTTGACTAGGGCTGCCCTGAGGATATTTCTCCTTTTAAATAGCTGTTATATAAAAACCATGCCCACATCTTCCACAAATGTCATGGAAACAAATAATAGAAAATTACATAAATGATAGTGCAGTATGACTCAGATTTCCTGCCTGCTTCCCAAAATGCTTTCCTGGACTGTTCAAGGTGCAGGACAGAATTCTGAAAATGGCACTGGTAACATTCCTGTATGTTTTCTTTGAAAATTGGAGGCTGGCCAAGGCTTCATTTTGATACTGCTGGAAGTAATGCTGCACTTTATAGAGTGGGTCACAGCGAGCTCCTGAGACTTATGAAAGCCACTGTAGGTTTGGAGGACGGGATCAGCACCGGTTTTGTGTGCTGCCTTCTTCAGGGGTCCCTTGCCAACTTTCCACATGGGCGTTCACTCAGCAGCCAGATTCTTAGGTGACTGCGAGACTCTGAAGAGGGCTCCTTAAAACCTGCATCCCTCCCATCCTCCTTTATGTATTATTAGTCTCCTTCCTCGTTCACTTTTACTGGCAATACAAAACTTCAGCCCTTTCTGTGTCTCACTACTCGAGCGTCTTCTGTAGACAGAGCTGATTCTCCCCAGGCTCGCCAGGGGAAGGCTGAGCCAGGTGAGCAGAGTGATCGTGTTTGCAGATGGGTCCACTGGTGATAGGCTGAGGGGAGGTGATGAAAATGCGGCTCTCAGGGTGGATTCGTAATCTCAGGACAGAGACTCAGAGGCACTGCTGCTCCTGTCCCTGCCCTGTGAGGAGGTAGTGAGCAGGTAGCCTTCTGCAAGCTGCAAGAAAGCTCCCCCGGGCCCAAGCATTCTCCATCCTGGAGCTGGGAGAAAGTAAACTTGGGCTGTTTTAGCCTGAAGCCTATGGCACTTTTACAGCAGCCTGAGCTAGCAAGATACAATGCTGCTGTGCTTTCTCACCCGAGCCATTGGCCATAGTCGGTGGCTTTGCCGTTTTGAAAACTGCAATTATGTTAGAATGGGTTACTTGTTGTTGACTTGTCTAGTTTAGTAGCATATATTTGCTATGTGTGATAATAAAATATCATGTGGCAGGGTAGAGAATGCTCACCTTACCTGCCTGGAAGGATAAAAGGTTTAACTGGAAGTCCATGGTCTTCTAGTTAATGTTTTAGTGTAGAAGAATGACTTCAACAATTTTATAAAAACTTTCTTGAAGTTTTCCAAGTTATATGGCCTCATTTCAGCTAATCCTCCACAGTTGTCTTTGTCCCTCTGTGCTTCCTAGGACACATCAGGGCTGGGCTGGGGCGGCTCACTTCTCAAGATCCCCCAGGAGGGATCCTTGGACACTCCTGAGGAGGGCACGGTGATGATGTCCTATTCCTGACTGCCTTGCAAACTGCTGCTCTTCAGTCAATGCGAGCAGATGGGCACAGCTCCTGCAGCTATGTCTAGCTGAGCTGGCGATGCTGTGCTCCCACTTCCGCTTCCGGTCTCCTTCCTCCTTCCGGTTTCGCATGGGAACCGCCTGCCTCTGTACACAACCGCGGCATAGCAGACTGCAGACCTCAGCTACACAGACACGCCCAGAGAGGACAGGCAGGTGGCCTTTACCCTGCTCAGTGTTATTGGTGCTAGAAACCTCCACAGGCCTGACCTGGGAAGGGGAAGAGCATTGGGAATAACGGGTTTCTCTAAAAATAGGTTTGACGACAGCCGTACATAATTTTCATAAAGCTAAAACACGCAATGGAAAGTAAGGTCATGGAATGTTTGATAAATATGCAATTTTAGGGCATCTACATGACACATTTTATCAGCTATTAATGAATGTTTCTCCTTGTGTCAAATGACTATTAAAACAACCTTCAAAAATAAAGTATCAGAAACACATATTTTGTTACTTTTTATCAACTGTTTAGTAATTCCTAAGCAGTTTGCTCTGGATATATATATATATATATATATATATATATATATGGAGATGTTATATAATCTATGAGCTAGGTATGGCGGTACACACCTGTGTCTCCAGCACTCCAAGAGGCTAAGCTGAGGGATTCTGAGTTTGAGACGAGTCTGGGAAATTTAGGAACTTAGCAAAACTGTCTCAAAATAAATAATAAAAAAAGGCTGGGAAAGTAGGTTAGTTCAAACACCCTGGGTCGGATCCCCAATACCACAAATAGATAAGATAGATAGATAGATATCAATAAATATGGTATGTGTTAAACTTCAAGTTCTCTATTTCAATAATAATTTAAGCGATCTGCATTTTTCTTGTCTCTTTTAGTCCAATTTTGATCACTATTATACTTGCTGACAATGGAACACTCTTCAGCCACAAAAAAAGAATGAAGTGCTCTCATTTGTGACAACAAAGATGGAACAGGAGATTATTATGTTAAGTGAAAGTCACAGAATGAGAAGTACTATATCACATCACTCATCTGTGATATCCAAAAAAGTTTATCTTATAGAAATTGAGCACAGAATGGTGATTATCAGAAAGTAGGAGAGCTAGGCATGGTGGCACATGCCTGTAATCTCAGCACTCAGGAGGATGAGATAGGAGGATACTCAGGAGTTCTAGGCCAGCCTGAACTGCACAGTGAGACCTTGTCTCAAAAAGAAGAAAAACAAAAGTAGGAGAAGGAAGGGGCAGGGAAAGTTTAATCAATGTGTACTGAGTTACATTAGACAACCAGTTTTCCATTACAGGGTAGGTATAGATGATGACAAGGTACTATGCACTTCGAAAAGCCAGAGGAAAGGATTTGGAAGGCTTTAACCCTAACATAATGACAACTATTTGAGGAAATAAGTTTAAACTGATTTAAACAGTACACAATATATGTGTGTCAAAAGACTACATGGTTACCACATTAGTATGTACATTTTATGTATTAATTAAATTTTTTATAATATAGCTCTTCAAAGTGTCTATTTCACCAAATAAAATTGCCCTAATTAGAAATATCAAAGCTGGAGAAATCCTATTTTCTGTTCAATCTTTGTAGATGATAAAACTACAATTTTTCAGATATTAAATGACTGATCCATTGTCCATGAAATGCCAAGAAACAGCCTTAGATTTCAGTTTCTTGAACCTTGATCCAGGATTATTGCTTTGTATCCCTAAAGTCACTGTCAAAAGCAGAGACACAGACAGTAATGCATGATTTTTCAGACTCTTTGGAGTCGGTGTACTGAAAACCCTTCCCAAGGTCACTTCATTGGTCACTGTTAGGTGTCAGAGGCTATAAAAGCCTCTGTCATAGATTAACTCATTTACCTCTCAGGACAGCCCATAACAACAGACTTGCTAGCAGTATCTTCCACCAGGAGATGGAGAATCCAAGGTATGGAGAGGGACCACGCCCATGCCATGCCAAACAACCTGCTCATGGTGAGTAGCAGTGCAGAATCTGAGCATGACTCCCAGCCCCAAGGGATGCTGGGTATGGTGTCACTCTCTGTGGAGGTCTGAGTCAGCCATAACTCCCAGCCCCTTCATGTCTTTTGATTCCAGAAACACTGGGAACTCTGAAATTTAGCTGTTCCTCTTCTACAGTGCTCTAGAACCATGTGTGACATTTTTACCAAATTCAACTATTTCACATAATAATTTTTCATGCTAAACTTCTGACTCCACATTGCTTTCTTCCTCTTATCTCCTACTGCCTCTCCTTCCCTTCTCTTGTTTTAATATGTTTCGTCTCACTTGTGTGCATCTTTATAAACTACTTTATAAAGGGGTTTTTTTGGAACAAAGGAGGAAACACATAAAAATAATAATGACTAAATAAACATGTCAATTACTGTCAAGACACCGTGCTAGAAAGCTTCAATAATGCAGATTTAGGGTTCATAAATGTGGAGGATGAAAGCAGCCTCTCCTTACTGAGGACCAAGGGCGACCGTGACAGTCTGACAAGATCAATGAAGACAGCAGATGTCTAAATCAGAAAATTTGTATTACAGTAAAAAGCACATTGCCACGAATCCCCTCCCTTCGAAGTCCTCCCGGCGCTTCCGACACTCACCTCACCAGTGTTGCCATTTTCTGAAGCAGTTCTGGAAGCCTTCCTTTCTACCTCTCTAACTGTGCTGCCATAGCTGCCTGGAGGTTCAGGATCCACCCAAAACCTTTGCCTCCCTGGCCAGTTTGACTTTGCAGAGGAGCCGGAAGTCTCACTGTGCCAGGTCAGGTGAATAAGGTTTCTAAGGAGATACTATAATAGTTTTAGTTGATGGAAATGAAATGAAATGTCTAATCCAAAAAGTGATGATCAAAAACTACAGTGCATGTTTAAATCTTTAAGAATTATTACAGGAAAAGCCACATTACCATTACCCCCACTCCAGCTTTGAAGGCACTTATCCTATTCTCCTTGGCACATGCCTTTTACTGTATCAGGTTTTGAAAAATCTAAACATTCGTCGTGTTTCCCAATTGCCCTTGTGTAGACAGGGCTGTCTGCCGGGGCAGTTGGTCCTCAACCTCCCCAGAGGCTGATTCCAGCAGGTTCTCCAGGGCAGCCCCTGCCTTTCAGCACTGAGAGTGTAAACCACACTTTGGATGACTTGCCATTTTTCCAAGACAAATGTGGGTATGCTAAAAACCCTGCAAGAAAATCTCTTGTTACTACAGATGAAAAAGCACTGCAGTTGCTTATTGTGTTGTGGAGAGGAAGGTGTTTGGTAGGCGTTATGTTTTCTTGTTTTGTGGGGCATTTGTGACCAATGTTTGGATTCCTGCTTTTTGTAACTTTGAACGACTGCCAAGTGTCCTTATCAGTGTGGAAAGGGGAGCCATTACTATGTGGACATTGAGATGTGAGGAGAATAAAGGGACACCATGTTTTATCAACAGTTTATTGTATGTTTCCATGACCCTAATAGATATTTGTTCTCAAAAAGAACTAAGTTCACAATGTTTTATCTACCAAATTTGAAAAATGAGTTTTTATAAATTGTTATTTTATTCCTTTTTTATCTTGCTAAGATTCTGTCTAAAATAAGATTTTTTAAACTGAACAACAACAAGAAAACAAGATAAAAAGAAATCCTTCATTGTGAAATTAGCCTATCTAGATTCCCGTCTGAGACATTCAGAGGTAATTGTATTTTTCATTTGAGCAACTGATGTATTTTTAGAACTCTGGGATGAATTGTGAAAATCAGCTGTATTCACTTTGACAAGAATAATTTGTTACTGATATTTTTAAATTACCAAAACCCCAAGTCAGGTGTACAACCTATAGGCATAGGTTTCTGTGTAGAAAGTGTGCTTTCCTTCAAATTTTATCTAAAATAATTATTTTTAAAAGATGTTTTAGAGAATGAAGAGTTTCCAGTTTGAATAATGATATTTTTAATTAAATTGCAAATCACTAAGTCAGGCTACATTACATTTTTTGCTGGAGCTTCAATTTCAGGCCGGAGAGGAATGGATGTGCTTTAGAATCCAAACGCCACCATCGCGCTGGAATTCACTGCTGTGCTGTGGAAAGAGAAACTGCAGCAGTTGTCTTCTCCCTCCGTATTTAGCAGAGAATTCAGTAACTCTCCAAGTAGGCAGGGTTAGATACTCACTGTCAAACACACTTGCCCAATTCCACGCTGCAGATTACTTTTAATATTCCACTGCGGGATAGTAAAAGGTTGAAATATGCAAATTATGCAAAGAGCCCCGTTTGCAAGTCACAGTGAGCAAGTAGGAGATGCACTCCTAGCTTTTCTAAATTGAGCTCAACTCACGAAAGTTAGGATGGTTACTAATAACTGAATCCAAATTACTAAGGAAACAAAGTTCCCTAACACAGTGCTGATTTTTAAACCCTGGGAAGTTTTGCCCACCTTGTCAGCTTTGCTAATCGAGCACCCAGCTTCTCCTTTCCATCACTCCCATACAGGACAGGAGTCTTCCAGACTGAAGGGGAAGAAGATGACAAAGTGGCCAGAAGCCCTGGAGCATGCTTACAAACATTGCATTAGAAATATCCTGACACTCGTAGCCTGTGGCCATTTGGGAGCTATTTTCAGCTCTGACCCTGAAAATTACCAAAATGTTAAATTTTAGAAAACTCCTCCTGCAAAGGTAAGATAGGTCTGTAAACAGAAAAGCAGCAGAGGAGTGTGTAGACTATATTGCCAATAGTCCAGCATTAATATAGTGGACCCTGGAGTTACGACCGGCCTGACAACAAACAACTTAGGTTATGACCAGAATTTTAGTTTTAACTTAGGTACAAAGTCTTGGTTTATGATCCAAATGCCGGCCACGTGTGCTTCCAGATGGTCTCAGATACAGATTTAACCCTAAAGAGTTCTGGAAGGAACATTACAAAGTCTTTTCCTGTGTGGGGTTGAGACTTCCTGGGCCAGTGTCTCTCTAAGGACACCGAGATCTGCCTGTGTACAGGAGAGAGACTTTGAAAGCTGTGTAGAGGAGCCTGAACCTTCAGTGGACCAGCTTAAGTTACAACCCATCCTCCAGAATGAATTGAGTTCATATCACTTTAAGATTGATAAACACAAGTCATGTAATATTTTTACTTGTATTTGTTGCCCATTATTTATTTATTTGTTTTTTTTCACCGGGTACTTTGAAACATAAACATTGTACATATTAACCAGGTACTGTGTGATGCTTTGATACATGTGTAGAGAGTGCAATGTTTCTATCAGGTTAAATGCATCTCTCCTCAAACATTTACCATGTGCGATGACATTTGAAAACTTTCAAAAATGCTTTTTGTGATGCATAGATCATTGTTGTTATTCTGTTCAGTGACCCAAACATCCTTCGCTTTGTCCATTGTTTAACTGGACACAGAGCAGTGTTAAAAAGCGCTGTAAAATACCTAATGCTGAATCTTTCTAACTAGAGTGATGTGAACTCTATCTTGAGAACTCTTAATGTGTGCAGCATGGGGTCTGATTCATCTTGGCACCCTGCACCTCTTTGCAGCACTTAGCCCTCACGATGGTATGGGGACGGGGAAATGAGTGTGCAAACTATATTCTTCTATCACGGCTTCTTGTTGGGAACTATCCTTCTCCTGCATACACAACCAGGCTGAGTTTGTCTCTCCACTAAAATGATGCCCAGGAGAAATGTTTGCCTATAACATCAGCACTCTGGGAGGCTGAGACAGGAGGACTGCAAGTTCAAGCCCCGCCTGAGCAAATTAGCAAGAACCTGTCTCAAAATAAAAAACAAAAATTTAAAAAAAAAGGGGCTGGAGACATAGCTCAAAGCAAAGACCCGGATTCAGTCCCCAGTACAACAAAAGAAAGAAGGAAAGGAAGGATGGATGAAGGAATAAAGGAAGGGAGGAGAAGGAAAGGGGAGGGGAGGGAAGAGAGGGGCTAGAAGAACCAGGGAATGCTCTGGAGTGCATTCATTCTACAGATACCAAGAAGGAGCAGGTCTGCAGCCTCCTCAAGAGCAAAGGAGGAAAAAGGGCAATAGCTGCTCTCTGGAGCATACCAAGGAATAAATAAACGCAAAAGAGAATTTTGCTTTCTGTTAATTAGCTTCAAATATCTCAGACTTCATAGATACCATGTGCTAGATGATGACAGTGAGAGGAAAGCATTATGAAGTTTAGCAGAGCCCAGAACCCACTACTATTAATCTGATGAGCTTTTCATTTGTATCCTTTGAAAGTACTGTCACCATAAAGCAAACTCGGAGGAAAGAATACCCACAGAGGATATTTTGAGTATTTTAAAGTGTATAAATATGGGTAATGGTGACAATTGAAAACCTTATCATTTTTAAGCTACAAATTTTTAATGAATTATAATTAGATGTCACATTTGCAGTCACTCCTTTAAATAGACAAAATGTGTGAAAGATTTTTTTGTACGTAAAAGTTTTATTTTATTGGCACTTTAGTATGTGAAGAAAATCTCTTAATTATGCTAAAATCACCTAGGTAGCTAATTATACTCCTATTAATTAAGCTTCTTTTCAACTTTTATGCCTAATGTTATTATAGAAAGAATATTTGGGAATATAAGGAAAAAATATTGTGATATACTACAGAGAGTGCCTGAAGAAGAATAAAGCTGGCTCAGAATTCTTGGTTGCTTTCTGCTCTGGGCTGCTGTGGAGTAATCTGGACCAGAGGTTCCATCCTCCCCTGAACACCTAGGAAACCAAGCATAAGGCTGGCACGTCTGTGTCCCACCACAGGGTCAGAAAGTGTGAGCCAGAGTAAGGAGAACAAGTGAGGTGAAGCTGCACCCACTGGCTCTCTGCCTCACACACCCAGGGTGGTCACAGGGAGCATGGCCATCAGGGTCTCTGGGGTAGCAGATCTCACACAGAGCTGGGGAGCTCGATCCAGTGGACACAAGACATAGAGCAGAAACAGTGTCAGGAGAGCTCCAGATAGCTGCGTCAGGGTCCCCTGGAGCCTGTAGCTCAACAGAGGCAGAGCTCCTTAGGGATGGATCCCATAAGGTCAGGTGCAGTGAGCTGAGAACTACTGGCAGAGCACCTTCAGGCTGGTGTGTGACTGAAGTATGAGGCTGCTGAGGCTCCTGCAGAGCACATTCCCTGGCTGCCTCGATCCTGTCAGCCTTGCAGTAAGACTGTTCTGAATTGTTTCCTGTCCACACCTCTTATTCAGGAACTTTTGTAACCTCCTCCCCTTCATTGTGAGCAGGTTACAGTGACTCTGTATTCTATTCTGCTACTGAGTTTAGTTATTAATCCTAGGGGTCTTTTGGTGGAGTTTTTGGGGTCTTCTATGTAGAGGATCATGGAATCAGCAAGTAATGACAATTTAACTTCTTCCTTTCCTATCCTTATTCCTTTTATTTCTTCTTCTTGTCTAATTGCTGTAATGTTTTGGGGACTATATTCAAAAGGAGTGGTCATAGTGGACAGTCTTGTCTTGTTTCTGATTTTAGAGTGAAAGTTTTCAGATTTTACCTATTTAGTATGATGTTGGCCATTGGTTTTTCATAGATAGCTTTATTAGATTGAGATACAGACCCACTTTTCCAATTTTCCATAGAGTTTTTATTATGAATAGAAGTTGGATTTTGTCAAATGTTTATTTTGCATGTGTGTGACTACTGAGATGATCTGTGGTTTTTGTCTTTGCTTCTGTTAATGTGGTATATTACATTTATTGATTTGCATGTATTGAACTATCCTATAGCCCTGGGATGATGCCTACATGGTCATGATATGTGACCTTTATGATGATTTGGTGAATTCTGTTTTCCAGTATCTTATTGAGGATTTTTGCATTAAAGAGGTTGGCCTGTAGTTTTCTTTTTTGGGTTGTGTCTTTTTTTGGACTTTTTGTCATTTTTTTGGATATTGGGTAAATCTTGCTTCCAGGATGACATCAGGAGTACTGCATCCCTTTCAATTTCATTAAAGAGTTTGAGGAATAGTGACATTAGTTCCTATCTAAAGTTTTCATAGAATTCAGCAGTGAATCCTTTAGGTCCTGGACTTTTCTTATTTGGTAGGGATTTTTCAAACTTATTTTTTCAATTTCATCCACTGATATTGGATTACTCAAGATTTTTATATTTTCTTTATTCAGCTTTGGCAATTCATATGTATCAAGGAATCTACGCATTTCTTCTGAAATTTCCATTTCCTTAGACTAAATGTTCTCAAAATACTTTCAGATGACCTGGATTTCTGCAGAATCTGTTTTGATTTCACCCTTTTCATTTCTAATTGCATGGATTTGGGTCTTTGCTTTCTTGTATTGATAAACCTGGCCAAGAGTTTGTCTATTTTGTTTAATCTTTCAAAGATCCAACTTATTGATTGATCACTTCTTTGTAGCAGGATACAAAGTCAACACTCAAAAATCAATATCCTTCCTGTACATCAATAAAAAAATGGTGAAAGAAAAATTAGGAAAACAACACCTTTACCAGCAGCATCAAAAAAATATGTAAAAATTAACCTAACCAAGGAAATGAAAGAGCTCTACAATGATAAACCACAGTACTCTGAAAAAGGACATTGAAGGGGATATCAGAATATGGAAAAATATCCCCTGTTCATGGGTAGGCAGCACCAACGTAGTCAACATGGTCATACTTCCAAACTGTTTTATGTTTAATGCAACATGTTTAACGCAATCCCAATCAAAACACCAATGGCGTTCCTCATGGACTAAAGAGAACAACCCTAAAATTCACATGGAACCAGAAGAGGTGTAGAAGGGAGTAGCAAAAGGAATTCTGGGCAACAATGCCCAGTCAGGGGGTATCAAAATACTGACTCCAAATTATACTAATGTATACTACATGTATACAGAGCTACAGTGCTTTTAAAAAGCATGGCATTGGCAAAAAGACAGACTTCTTGGTCAGTGGAATAGGATAGAAGATGTGGAAACAACTTCAGGCACACTCAGCTACATTGTCTTTGACAAAGGGGCCAAACACCTTCACTGGAAGAAAGATAGCCTCTTTAACAAATGGTTCTGGGAAAACTGGATTTCCACATAACAAATATTGAATCTAGGCCCATATCTCTCATCATGCCCTAAACTAAATCAAAAAGGAACAAAGACCTAAGTATTAAAATAGAAACACTTACTCTGCTGGGAGATAAAATTGGAAAAACTCTTGAAGACAGAGGTGTAGGCAAAGACTTTATAAAGAAAACCCCAGTTGCACAGAAATATTACAAAGACTCAACAAAAGGGATCATATCAAATTAAAAATCTTGTGCATGGCAAAGGAAACCACCAGCAGAGTGAAGAGGTAACCTACAGGATGGGAGAAACATTTTGCCAGCTTCAGATACCTAGAATATATAAAGAACTCAAAAAAAAAAATTTTGACCCTCTCAAATTTAAAAATCACTCAAAAATGGGCATCTAAAATGAATAGACAGTCCTCATATTAAGAAGTACAAACGGCCAGTAAGTACATTAAAAATGCTCAACATCACTGACCCTTTGAGACATGCAAATTAAAACAGTATTAAGATTCCATCTCATGCCAGAAAGAATAGCTATCATTAAGAAGTCAACCAATAAAAAAAAAAAAAAAAAGAAGAAGTCAACCAATAACAAATACTGGCAAGGCCTTGGGGAAAAAAGAGATCTTCTTTATTGTTAGTAGGAGTATAAATTGGTACAACCACTCTAGAAAGCAGTATAGAGATCCCTCTAAAAACTAAAATCAGAGGATTCATCTGACCTGGCTCTTCTCCTTTTAGGTATCTTCCTAAAAGAGTTGAAGTCATCATACCACAGAGATGTATGCATACTCATGTTTATAGCAGCACAATTTGTAATAGCAAAATCGTGGAAGTAGTCTATATGCCTATCAACAGATGAATGAATAAAGAAAATGTGATATTTATATACAATGGAGTACTACTCAGCCATAAAGGATAAATTTGAGACATTTTTAGGTAAATGGATGCAAGGCAAGACCATAATCTTAAATGAGATAAATCAGACAAAAAAGCTAAATATCATATTGCCTCTCTTATGTGAGGAACCCTATTCAGATGACCAGAAAATCTGCTTCCTTCATGCTGCTTATGTGATATAGTGTGGCTATTGATATATATGTTGAAACATCCTTTCATTCCCTTGGATGAAAATACACTTGATGATGTTGAATAATCTTGTCAATGTCTTGTTTCTGATAACAGTTTTATTTTTTGGTTGTGTCTTGTCTGGTCTGGTTTTGGCAATGATTGGATCTGGTAGGATTCCTTCCCTTTCAAGTCTATGAACTTGTTTCAGCAGAATTGGTGTAAGTTTTCTTTAAAAGTGTGGTAGAATTATTCCATAATAAAGTCGGTTAGTTTTGAGCTTTTCCTGGAGTTTTCTTTGTTGGGATTTTTTTCTCTGTACTTTGTACTTGGAATTAAACCAATGGTGCTGGAATCCTTTATATAATTGTTTTGTGTGTGTGACAGGGTCTCACTACCTTGGATGCCATTGAACTAGTGATCCTCTTACTTCAGCCTCCTGAGTTGAGGTAGTTTTCATTACTAATACAATCTCATTAGATATTATTGATCCATTCAGGTGTTTAATGTCCTTTTTGCTTTGCTCATTTCATCTAGGTTTTCCAGTTTGTTAGCATTTGGATTATCATAATAATCCCAAATGATTTTTTGTGTTTCTGTGAGGTGAGTTGTAAGGTCTCCTTTTTTATATTTAATTTTATTTGGATTTTCACTCTTATTTTTCTTCATTGGTCTCCATAAAGATATGTCAAGTTTATTTACCTTTTCCAAAAACCAACTCTTTGCTTCATTGATTTTTGTATTTTTATTAGTCTTAATTTTATTTATTTCTGCTCTGAACTTTGTTACATTTCTTCTACTATTTTTGAGTTTGCTTGGCTCTCACATTTTCTAAATCCTTGAGGTACATGGTTCAGTTGTTTATTTGACAACTTTCTATTTTTTTTTTTTGTAGACATTCATTACTATAAACTTCTTAGTGCTACTTTTGATGTATCCTTTATGTTTTGGTATATCGTGTTATGATTTTGTTTTGTTTTGTGTTTTTGGTACTGGGCTTCGAACTCAGGACTTTGCACTTGTGAGGCAGGTGGCAGCACCACTGAGCTAAATCCCTGGCCCGTGTTATGATTTTTTTTTCAAGAAAACTTTTATTTCCCTTCTGACTTCCTCAATGATTTAAAAGTGGGTTGTTCCATCTCTTGCATTTATAAAATGTCTAAATTTTTATTTCCATAGACTTCTAGTTTTATTTCAGCTAGTTCAGAAAAAATACAGAATATGACTTTGTGTGTTTTTAATGTATTAAGTTTTTGTGGCCTAACCCCCCCCCCATATTTTTATTTGTAAATCTCTGACGCATAATGAATGCATTCCTTGTGGTCTATATACAGATCACATCTTAATCATTTTTAGTTCCTAGTTCTCTCACCTCCTTCTCCTCTCGCTCCAACCTAAAAACCCTAATCATCTCCAAGGTCTATCTCCCTGTTACTGTCATTTATCTTTTATTTTGTTCTTTAATTTATTTATACTTTGGGGTTCTCATATAAGAGAAACTATGTGACATTTAACTCTCTGCGTTCTATTTACTTAGCATTGTGGTCTCCTGGGTCATCCATTTTCCTACAAATGTCTCAAATTTATCCATCTTTTGGGCTGAGAAAAAAAATATATATGTATTTTTCTACAACCATTCATCTGTTGTTATTGGACATGTAAACCATTTTCAAGATTTAGTTATTATGAGTTTTGCTGCTATAAATATGGGTATGCACGTATCTCTGTGATATTATGCCTTTGACATTTTTGGAAAGATAACTAGAAGGAGTATAACTGTGTATAATGAAATTTCTATATTTAGATTTTTGATGAATCTCCACAATGATTTCCATTGCGGTTGTACTAGCTTATGCTCCCATGCCCATGTGGAAAGGTTTCCCCCAACCTCCCCAGCACTTGCTGTGTTTTGCATTCATGATGGCAGCCGATCTTTCTGAAGTAAGATGAACTCTCAGTGTTGTTTGGACTTGCATTTCTATAGTGGCCAAACAAGCCAAACATCTTTTCATGTATTAATTGGCTATTTGTAATTATTCTTTTGAGAAGTGTCTGTTCCTTTCAATTGTTCATAGTCTTTTATTTAGGGCATCTATTTTTGAGTTCTTTATAGATTCTGAATATTAGCTCTGTCTGAAGAGTATTGCTAACATTTTTCCCCATTCTGTAGGTTGTCTCTTCACTCTCTTGGTTGCTTGCTGGGCAGAAGCTTTTTAATTTTATATAATCCCATTTGTTGATTCTTGGTATTATTTCTTATGCAAATGGGGCTCTGTTGAGCAAATTTTTAAAGTTTTATCTAATTTATCTTTCAGAAGATTAAGTGTTTCTGTTTTAACATTTAGGTCTTTGATCCATTTTGATTTCACTTTGGTGCAAGATGAGAAAACTGAGTCTAGATCCATTCTTCTGCATGTAGATAACACGTTTTCTCGGTGCCATTTGTTGAAGAGGCAGTCACTCCTCTATTGTGCGAGGTGATCCCTTGTGTGTGATCCCGCGGTTGAATGCTAGGAGTTGGTTATGTAGCCTCTGTTCTTCTCCGTTGATCCACATCGCTGTTTCTGTGCCTGTGCCATGCCATTTGGATCACTACAGCCTTGAACTGTAACGTGAAATGTGGGGCCGTGATGCCTCCTGCTTTGCTCTGTCAGCCACCATTGCTTTTGCTATCCCGGGTCTCTCCTGGTGTTTTCTATTTCTTTAAAGAAAGCTGTTGGCATCGTGATTGGGGTGGCGTTTTCCGACTAGCAGAAGACTGGGCACGAGAGCCTGGGGCTGGGGTGTGAGGCCGGGGGTCAGTGGTGTGGGGCTCAAGCCCAGCAGTGCAGCCCGGTGTGGACTTCGCATGCTGCAGGGGCGGCAGGAACCCTGTGGAGCTGGCAGCCGGCAGCGAGGGGCCCTCCTCTGCCACTTGGGGACAGCGCCCTCCGGGGAGGGCGGACTGAGGCCCAGCAACTCCCCTCTCCGGACCCCTCGGGCCTTGAGCGTCCGCGGTGGTGGACAGCTGAGGCTTTTCTGTGCCTGACTCCTTCAGGCCCCCGGGAGCGGGCGTGGGCAGAGCCGGGCCGAGCTGCTGCCATTCCCTTGGTTACGCACACGCGGGGAGGACACGGCAAGGGACCTGCGGACTGGCAGCGGCAGGGGCGGGAAGGGACGAAGCGGCAGGGTGGGGTTTGCAGCCTTCAACCCCAGTGCTCCAGGCCACACCCGTCCCACCTCGCCCTGGGTCCCACCTCGCCCTGGGTCCCACCTCGCCCTGGCCTGGGCAGAGCCTGGTCCGCGGGCTCCCACGCAGCACCCAGGCTCCTCCTCACGGACACTGTCCGTTCAGCACCGTGCACAGCACCCTGGGGTCAGCTGTGTCACCGGGGAACTTTCGGGGCGAACATTCTGAGCGCCTGCCTGAAGGCTCTGTCCGAGCTCTGCTTTTCTGTTTTCCACTCCCACCCCTGTAAAGAGGAGATTCTCCCTCTCCTGGGTCGGAGGATGGGCGGCAGATGCCAGGATGTTATTCCTCTCATTGCGCGGCTGTCTTAGGTTTCTGAATCTTAGGAAGTTCAACTTTCTTCTGGATTTCAGTGTTATCTCACCGTCACCGACCTCGAAATACAACCATGTACCGGGGTTGGTGGGCTTCTTCCTTGCGGAACATGAGGTATCTGCTGAGTACTCAGGTCAGCCAACCTGGATACCTACGAATAAACTCCCGATGAATTCAAAAACATAAAGCTTAGGTGTATTTGTTATGCAGCGTTTTAGACACAAGGATCAATATATACTTACTTTTCCATTGTCAAATACCGTACAGAAAAATGAAAACGTGATGTGTTTTCCATCTGCACCAAAGTCATGCAAGGAATAAAGGAAATAAAACCAGAATAGTGAGATAAAATCATGAAAGAAAACAAGAGTTTGACTTGTATGGTTGCAGTGTCTACCTTAGATGATAGACAACTGCAACTCCTTTAATTATAGAGAGTTTAAAATTTGCTTGGGTTAGGGGCCTTCAGTAAAGGACTAATTTTCAAACGTTTGATTCCTTGGATCTGGCTCACATTTTAGAATGTGTGTAGGAGGCACATGCATCCTGTTTCAGTCAGCTTTTCCCATCATTGGAACACGATATCTGACACTGGCAAATTAAAGGAGAAGTTCATCCTGGTTTTCACAGCTTTGGTCTTCTGTACATGGCTTCCCGGCCCCAAGGCCAAAAGGGAGGAGCAGAAGGGGATGGAGGAGAAAAGGGCTCGACTCATGGCAGCGGAAGAGGACAGAGCAGGAGGAGCAGCAGAAGAAAGAACAGCCTTCCCAGGTCTCAGCCCAGTGCCCCACCCCCCTCCAGACAGCACATCCCGCTATGCAGTCGCTCAGGGTCGACCCGGAAGAGCACAGCACCCAGGATCCACGCACAATCGGAGGGTCGAATCTGGGGAGCACCTGGGATCTAAACACGACACCCCCTCGCACAGTCTCAGGGGACGAGTCACAGGCAACATATTCGCCCGGAAGACAAAATGTGGAGTAGCGCTTCCCCAAGTGGGTTATTCCCATGGCAGAGAGATTACATGCTGGGACTGGAAAACATATGCGGACTTCTTCTTACTTACTTAGATTTATTTTATCCGTAAATCCAAATAGGCCTTTTACTAGTTAATATATTAATAGACACATTCAATTTTTTTTTTCCCACAAATGAGTGATTTCTGCAGGTCTCCATAGTAATGAGAGCTCGAGAAACATCTTACCTCTTGGTTTCTGCAGTCTCCACTACCTGTCAGGTCTCTGAAAGAACTCGGCTGTCCCTGAAGGGACCCAGAGAAGACTCACTGCATTCTGAAGGGGACGCTGAGGTTTTGTGGCATCATGGAGGAGATGCAGATTTTCCTTCGTAGCCAGGCACTGCTCTGTGAGCTAGGGCTGCAAGCCAGGGGAGCTGGGGGCGCACATGGGCTGGCCAATTTCTTTGGCAGAAGCAACTCCTATGTTGCTATGATTTTAAGGGTAGTCCAGGAAATTCTTCCCAGGGGGCTTTCAGCTCAGATTTGGAACAGCTTGGCTGATGAGGGGTCTATATTTTCACCCCTAATACAAATGAAACAGGACAAGCAGGACTTTAGTGCACAGAAACAGGGAGGAGCTCCTTTTCTTTCTTTCATAAAACTTACTTTAGCTGTAGTTTTTATGGATTTTGTCAGTGCACGTTTGTAGTATGTAATAACCGCATTCGCTGGGAAGAGCTGGTACATGTACATAACCCTCTCTGTTCTTTCTTCATTCACTTTCTTTCCCTCCCCTTCCACCTCCTGCAGCCTTTTCCTTTTGCCAAAGATTTTTCTCCATTTCCCGTTATCTGTCTTTTATTTTGCTCTTTAATTTACTTGTGTTTTGGGTTTCACATATAAGAGAAATCATTCGCAATGTAACCTTGTATTTATAAATATCTTAAAAGTGAGGCAAGTCCAACAAATATATTTTATCATCTTGTTTAATTATTAGATTATGATCCAGATAAATTTGTACAAAATTTTTCTCCTTGCCTCAGTTTACCTTGAATCAAAGTCCATGTTCTTAAGTCTGTTGGCACCCTGACTTTGGAGTTCCTACACAGAAATCATTTTTTGCACAATTGGAAAAGTACATTTCTGACTTCAATAGCTGTTTACTTAAATGCACATAGCAGTTTTCAAAGTGGTTTTTCCCTCATTGCTTATATTTGCATAATGTTTAGTGCCAGGAAAGTTATTTAAAAGAAGGAAAATTTGAAGTTCAGGAGTGTTCTTTAATCAAGACTATGGTTATGCACCTGGAGTCATTTAGTTAAAAGAGAAAAGTCTGAATTATTTTCTGTACATTTTTCTGTGATTTTGATTTCCTGAGGATTTTTACCTGTAAGTTGTTTCCAAATAAATGAAGAACACAGGTTTTGGAAAAATGTTGCTTTTAACATACATTAGATACATTCTTCCACTGTTGCTTACTTGAGTCAACAATAGTCACATAATTAGAACATGATTTCTGTAGAAGGAGGCTGTCATTTGTCAAGAAGAGGAAGAAGGAGATTGGGAGCAATAAATAAAAGATATTTTATTCTTAGTTCTTCATTTAGGGTTTAGAAAATTTTAGGTAAATATATCGATTCTTTTTCTATCTATGATCCTAAAATGCCAATGAGCAATCATATTGTTCATCAGACAGGAAAAAGTTTTATCTTGCTTCTTCTGATTCTCTGAAAATGAAAGGAATATGCAGGGCTTTAAATAAATCCCTGTAATTTCTAATCTATCTATTTTTACAGATATGGAGAACTCCAGTATTGTTTCTTATATGGTTTTTACATTTTGGCTTTTGTTTTATTTTAAAAGATAAAAAATCAGAATCTTGCATTCTATGTCATGATTAATGAAGTTCTAAAATTGGAATTATATAGATATATTTTCTTAAAATATGTCCTCCAATTTGTTTTTGAAATCAGGAATGGAAAAATTCATTCCATAATTCTTAAAATTATTCATCAGATTCTGTTCTCTGGGTAAGGGGATGGAGCTTGCATTTGTTGTGCAGCGTTAGGACGCATGCCAAAGTCTGCTGTCTGACAGAAAGGAGGCTGATTGACCATATGTGAGAAGAAATTTTCTCTTTTATAAATGTTGAAAAGATCAGTGATCATGAAGAACAATTTTAACCTTTATTTTTACTTTCAAAATCCTCAGGTCTGTATCTACTGCATTTTCTTGAATTTTCCTACTAACTGTAGCCTTCATGAAATGTTTTATTAGAGATCAGCCATATTCTGTAAGGTTTTTGTTCTGTATCTCTATTTTGTTCAGAATGGGCTTAGAAAAATGACAATGCACTAGTGATTTCCCCTTAGTTATGGTGCATGTTTCATGACTTCCAGTGCACACCTAAAACCATAGACAATACTGAACCCTATATATATTATGCTATTTTCCTGTACATACAAACCTTTGATGGTATAATGTGCATAAGTACAGCAAGAAATCAAAAGCAACAGCTAATAGTAAAATAGAGCGACTGTAACAATACACCATGCTGTGGATCTCTTTTCAAATGTTCTTCGAACCCTGGTGTCAAAGGCCTGGCCCAAAGGGCACCCCTGCTGGGAGGTGGTGCCACTTTTATGAGGTGGACCCCAGCAGGAGACATTTAGGGCATCACAGGCGGGACGTTTAAGAGGATTTCGGGTCCCCCTCTACCTTCTCTTGTTTTTTGGCCATAGGTAAGTGGCTTTGGTCTTCTCTATGACCCTGAACCTCACCCTGGATGGAAAATAACCAGACCTCCTGAACTTGGCTGGACTTCCAAAGCTATGGACCAGAGATTGTTTCTTCTGGATAAGTTGACTATCTCGGGGGAGGGACAGAGTGAGGGTCAGCTGACTAACCTATACTGTAACGAATAGTACGTTAAATCGGTTTTTCTGTCTCTCCTCAAATATCTTAAATAGACCTTCTGACCTCTTTTCTACAAAGGATGAAACTACGTTAGTGCTTTGCAGTCATTATCAGCAATTATTTTAGACAAATATTCTCGCTAATTATGTGTGGAAGTTGTGGTCTGTTTTTAAATTAAATTTTAACTAAACCTTTATTAACATATTTGAGGATCTTTTAAAACAAATTCTCAAAATTAGCCTTGTGAGAAAGGATTTTGAAAGGCAGGTGATGAAGGAAGGAATCTCAATTAAACAAACGACTTTAAACTCTATTAGTGTCTCCAAAGTTGGCCCCTTGTTGGTGTAGAAGCCTGGACCTAAAACAGCTCCACAGTTCTCAGTGAAGTGAGAGGGAAGAGGGTTTTGCACAGTTTGGAATAGGGTATACATTGCAGTGGGTTTTATTGTAGAGGGCTAACAATTACTGGCAAGCATGATTATTGTTCAAATACCAGCCATGCACATCTATGTACCTTTTCCTGCCTTCTACCAAAGTCTTGTTGTGGAATCTAGTGCTGGGGATCAAATTCCTCACGGTATCTCAGGAGTGAGTGCTCTCTCAGTGCCCAAACTCCGTGCCATTTGTTTCTGTTGTTTAGGTCCATTAGCTTCAGGCATGTCTGTGGATATGTGAAGCCCAAATGAGAGTAGTGCCCATGTTTGAACATTAGAAGTTTATATTCCCAGTTTTAGTTATGCAGTCTTTTCATTAGTTCAGCTAGAGCTTTGCTTGCCATATGCTAAGGTTATAAATTACTTCGAATCGAACTTACTCTTTAAATTATACCTGAGCTTTACCATAGTGTACTAAATAAATCATGTTGCTCAACCCTTATTGCTCATTAAAACTACTGTTGATTTGGCCTCAGTCTTGCTGGAGTGGGGGCTGACCACGAAGTTTCCTGTGTGATCACAACATAAAGGCAGAGTTGAAAACAATGCAATAATAAGCGCATTATTTAATATGTAGTGTGCAATCACTGAAATGCTATTCCTTTATACAATTAGTTGAGTCAATAAGTTAATGTCACATTTATAGATCACATATCAAATTGTTATTACTTTTTTTCTGGAATACAAAAGTAAAGATTAAAAGAAGACATGGGCCCTAAAAATAAAGAATCACCCTGATACTTCTGTGGAAGCAATGTTTCCTGTTCTTCTTTTCTCCTATAATGCACATTCACGCCCCCACCCTTTGTATATCTCGCTTCTTCTTTTTTGCTCCATCCCCCTCCCCTCTCTTCAATCCTTCTTTCCCTCCTTATTTACAAAGTTATGTTTCCATTTGTTCCAGCCTCCCCTTTTTTGGGTTTTCTTCTTTTGTGCGAATTCTAAGGGCAAGCCACATTCTCTCAGAGGCTCTGTAGCATTCTGAGAGATGTTTATAATTCACTATCTCAGTTTTAGCACCATTTAGTTATAAAAGATTTTAGAAGGAGTAATGAGAAAGAACTTGAGTGATTTTATTGTCACAAAAGCAGTTTTATGATTTGCAAGAATGCAACAGGATGTCTTGGACCCTGGAAACGAGGTAAAACAAGCTGCTGTTGTGAAGCAGAGTCTTTCCAAACACAGTTTTAGAAATTCCCTCTCCAGAGGCACCAGAATGGAGAGCTGAGATTGGGTTTCTGCAGAATATTTTCAACACTACCCTTCTGTGATTGTGAGGATAATCAATACATGGTATGGACTTGTCAATTGTGGCAATGTGTAGATATGTAAATTAATTAAAATTAAGTGTAATTGAAAAGTCAGCTTCACAGTTGCACTAGCCAAATTTCAGTACTTTTTAGACCCACAGGGCTGGTGACTCTATCATGGGTTGTGCAGAGCTACTGAGCATGTCTTTCACTACAGATAGGTCGGTTGGATAGTAAGGTCTACAGAGAGCTTTGTAAAGCTCTAAATAAAGCAATTAGAAGAGTAAGGGGAAAATTCATATGCAAATCCCAATAATCCACTTCACATTATACCACATAAAAGAAGAGAGAAGAATTCCATGGTAAATCTTGACCTTATTTTTAATTGGTATAATATATTTTCCTTCTTAAGGAATGCCTTAGAATTATTTTTACCATCTTTAACCATGAAGTAAGTATTTAGAATATATAGTAACCATTTAGTAAGTATTAAGAATATAATAGTAAGCATCCTATCTGCTCATAGGAAGGAGTCACATAACATTCAATTAAACCTACATGACCAAGACCATACTGTTGTTGATTTCAATTCTATTGAAAAAAACTGCCAAATGATTGGCATGGTGCCACAGCCATAGCTCAAGAGGTAAGGAACTGCTTTTGCTAGGTCCATCTGATAAAAAAGGAGCTACAGTGCTAATCTAAAAACTATTTACAATGTCCCTGAAGGCTGCATACTGGCATGTGCTATATGGCTTCTCTAACCACAGAAGCAATACCCTCATCTAGAAATAAACTCATGGCCTGACTTTAGGTAAGACCTGGAGAGCGCTAGCGAGCAGGGCACGTCCGATGAAAAGTGAGCAACGACTGTTCAATTAGAAGATCAATAAGCTACTTCCCAGACACATAAATCTGTGGTAAGTGAGAAATCAATGAATCTTTATCTTGCTTTTTAAAAAAGATTTTAATAAAAACAAAATCAATAGATATATGCTGAGCCCAAAGAGACTGAATTTTAAATATTTTTTAAAAATGATGATGTCTACTAAGCAATCCTTCCAAATAAAGCACACACCCACACTTAGGTCTGTAGGTAGTTGATTACCTGAAGCTGAGTGTTTTCACCTAGCCCTTCTCATCCAACCACATTGTTAGGAAGCTACCCACTAACTCCTAGTACAAAAATGTAAATGCAAAAGCAATTGATCATTTCTATCTCTAATTCCCATGATTCTACCCTCCCACAGAAAGGGCCAAGAGATTAAAACTAGATGAATCACTTGACAATAAAAGCATCCGGCCAGCAGTGGGAGTAAGTACCATTTCAAAGGAAGGAGTGGGAGGGGAGAGCAGTGTGATTTCACCGAAGATGAAGCAGTCCTCAGCGCTGCACCTGTCAGCAGAATCTGTTTCAAATTGCACTTCCAACTGAGTTTAAATGGTTTAGCCAGCACCAAGAGGGGTATTATTAGCATTGCATAATGAAAAATAATCTCTGAAAAAAGTATTTGCCTTTTTACTTGATCTGTACTCTGTGTGACATCCAGAGAGTGGGCATTGGATAATTCTCTTGCCTTCCTAATTTAATTATGTTGTATATTTACAGAGCTTACCACAGGATCATATGTTGTATTCAGAATGTTTTACAAGGAAGGATATTTTGACTTGCTCTAGTTTATTTGCAGCAGAGAAAAATGGACGTTACAAACAGACCTCTCTACACATGGGGGAAAGAAGCAGAGAGGCACAGGCTGTCTAGTGTAGGTAACTGCAGAGCTAGGCAGCACCTGCTGAACAAAACAGACCCCAGATGTCTGGACACATGCCAGGGGCCACCTGGTCCTCACTCATGTTTCATTCTCATCACTGTCTCGGCTCTACTACCTGTCACCATCATCAGAGGACCAGACTGTTGGAGAAGGCCCGCTGGATATATCTAGGCCCAAGGGGAAGGGACAATCAGAAGGTAGAGGACCACATAGGGGCTTGATATCTCGTGCCTGGAAACGGGGCCTGCTAATTGGCATAGTTTGTTTGCCAAAGCCAATGTCATGACCAAACCTGATGTGAGGGAAGTGGGAAGAGCCTTGTTAGGGAAGCAACAGATATTTTGAACAAATAATACCGTCTTCCACACTGTGTTCCAGAGCTCGCAGTTGGGAATGAACTTGGATCTTGATGCCAATCCCAGACCAGCAGCATTATGACTTTTAAGCAGGACAATCATGTGAAATATTTAGCATGTTGTGTAGCACTTGCAAATGCTCAGTGTTAGCTCTACATGGTCAAGACCCGGATAGTGGTAGCTTTGTTTAAAGGGTTTAAAGTTTTGTTTTTATTTTCATGCCTTTGATTTCTTTAACATTATAATGCAATTTTCTATTATATTTTTTAACAACTATAGGTTTAAATGGCCCCAGATACCTAACGAGAATCAAGAGAGTCATTAACTTCACATACACAATAACAATGAACATGATACCTCTTTGCTCTTTATTCGTTAGTAGGAAAATTGAAAGGGATGTGGAAGGAGATATTGTGTTTTGTCTATTAATTATAATAAACCTAACTTGAGAGTAGCTTATGACTATATGCCTTTCTTTCATACCCCTATAAGAATGCCTAATTAAGGTTCTACTTTCTATCCTCCTATTCCTATCAGTCTGAGAATTCTTTTTCATTTTTTAAAATTTATATATTAACTGGTACATTTTAGGTATACAATACATTTACGTTTGTCATTGGGTGTTTGTACCTAAACATGATGTATCTTAGTTCTTATTTTTCCCCCTTACCTGTGGGCCCTTCACCCCCACCACCCTTCCCTATTTACATGGACTTCGTTTCCACTTTTTTTTCTTTTTTCATAATTTTTCCTTTCCCTTCTTTCCTTTCCCTTTCCCCTCCCACCACCCTTAACCTTTTAGAGCTTTTCCTATTTCAAATTATCAATTATTCATTGTAATCATTTTCATCCTTATTTACACTTTCAGTTTCTCACACTAGAGATACTATTCAGTATTTACACATGTGTCCTATTTATTTCACTTAAAAGTATGGCCTCAATATGCATCCATTTAGCTATAAATGACTCTAGTTTCTCTTTCTTTATGGCTGAGTAGTACTCCATTTCATAAAAAACCCCACATCTTCTTTATCCACTTTCCAGTTGATGGGCACTTGGGCTGTTTCCAACCCTTAGCTATTACAAATTGTGCTGCTATAAACATAGGTGCACATATATTGCTGTGGTATGATTCTTTTCATTCTTTGGGAAAGATACCCAGTAGGGGAATAGCTGGGTCAAATGGGACCTCTAGCCCTAGTTCTTTGAGGTATCTCCATACTGATTTCCACAGTGGTTGCCCCAGTCTGCACTCCCACCAACAATTGAGAAGGGTTCCTTTCTGCCAACACCCCTGCCAGCATTTGTTATTGGTTGATTTCTTGATAGCAGCCACTCTTTGTGGAGTGAGGTGGAATCTCAGTGTTGTTTTCATCTGCATCTCTCGAATGACCCGTGATGTTGAACATTTTTTCATATATTTATTTGCTGCTTTTACTTATTTGTGTGAGAAATGTCTGTTCATTTCAGATGCCCATTTTTGAATTCGGTCTTTGAATTTGAGGGGCCTGATTTTTTTCAATTCTTTATACATTCTCGATAGTAGACCTTTGTCTGTGGTACAGCTGCTAAAAATTTCTTCCCATATTGTAGGTTAACTCTTAGTTCTGTTGGTGATTTCTCTTGCAGTGCAGAAGCATTTTAATAAGATGAAGTCCCAGTTGTTGATTCTTTGTTCTAGTTCCTGTGCTACTGAAGTTTTGTTCATAAAGTCTTTTCCTATGCCAATGTCATTGCGAGTTCTACCTAACTTATCTTCCAGCAAGTTTACTGTTTCTGTCTTGATATTTAGCTCTTTAATCCACTTTGATCTTAGTTTAGTGCATGGTGATAGGTATGGGTCTAGTTTTAATCTTTGGCAGGTTAAAATCCAGTTTTTCCAACACCATTTATTGAACAGGCTATCTTTTTTCCAATGAGGGTGGTTGGCTCCTTTGTCAAAGATGAGGTGGCTGAGTATGTCTGGAGTTGTTTCTGCATCTTTTAATCTATTCCACTGATCCTTGGGTGTGTTTCTTTGCCAGTACCATGCTGTTTTTATCACAGTAGCTTTGTAGTATAGTTTCAAGTTGGGGATTGTGATACCCTCAGCCATGTCTCTGTTGCCCAGAATTGCTTTAGCTATTCTAGGTCTCTTATGGTTCCAAATGAATTTTGGATTGTTTTCTCTAGTTCTGTGAAGTATATTGTTGGAATTTCAATCAGTATTGCATTAAATCTGTATAGTAGTTATGAAAGTATGGCCATTTTCACTATATTGATTCTTCCTAACCAGGAACAAGGGGTATCTTTCCATTTTCTTATATCCTCTTCAATCTTCTTCTTCAGAGTGCTGTAGTTTTCAGTGTAGAGATCTTTGGCTTCCTTTGTTTGGTTGATTCCTAGTTATTTCATTTTTTTAGATGCTATTGTAAAAGGAATTATTTCCTGAATTTCTCTCTCAATGGGTCTGCTATTTGCATATAAGAAGGCTCTTGTCTTTTGCGTGTTGAGCTTATATCCAGCTACTCTACTGAATCTGTCAATTAGGTCTAGAAGGCTTTTGACCGAGTTTTTGTGTCTTCTATGTAAAGTATCATATCATCAGCAAATAATGACAGTTTCACTTCTTCCTTTCCTATCTTTATTCCTTTTATTTCTTTCTCTTGTCTAATTGCTATTGCTAATGCTTCCAGAACAATATTGAACAGGAGTGGTGATAGTGGGCATCCTTGTCTTGTTCTTGATTTTAGCATGAAAATTTTCAGTTTTTGACCATTTAGTATGATGTTGACTGTCCAGATACAACAGTCTAGTTTGGAAGTTATTTTTTTTTAGTGCTTGAAATACTTCACTCCAGATTCTCCTTGATTTGAGGGTTTGTGTTGAGAAATCTGCCGTGATTCTGATGGGCTTTCCTTTGTAGGTGATTTGTTTCTTTTCTCTAACTGCCTGTAGAATTTTTTCTTCTGTTGGGTTTCTGGGATCTTGACCATTATATGCCTAGATGTAGATTTTTTTTTTGATCCATGGCTGGGTGTAGTTCTATATGCCTCACTTCTCTGTGTGTCCAATTCTCCACCTCTGTCTGGGAAGTTTTCTACTTCTGTGAACAGTTTTTTTTATGTCATTTGCACTTTCTCCTCTTTTTTCATAGACTCCTATCAGTCTTATGTTATTTTTCTTTGCATCATCTAGCAGCTCTTGGATTGATTTCTCATGGTCCTTTACTATCTTTAAGAAATCTCTGTTTTCATGGTCCTTAACTGTGATCCTGTCTTCTATATCTGATATTCTGTCTTCAGATTCTCTTAGTCTGCTCTGCATGCTTTCAATGGAGTTTTTAATCTCCTGAATATCTGTTTGAATCTGTTTCATGGATTCCATTTCTTTCTTATGTTGGGCTATCATAGTTTCCATTTCTTTCTTATGCTGGCCATTCATGGCTTCCAGCATGTTTCTGATCTTATCTATTTTCTTGTCTGTTTCTGCTCTAGAGCCTCTAATCATGTCTTTCACTCTACTCACCATCTCTGTATTTATCTGGGAGATTATTTCTGCTTTGAATTTTTCTAAAGCCTCACGCATCTGCTTTGCTACTTTCTGTGCTATCAGTTCGGGGTGTCCAGGTGGTTGATTATCTGACTTTTCCACCTCATTTCCCCCAGAATCTCCTTTTTGTGGCATGGAGGCCTGCATTTGTGCCTTGTTTAAATGTCTTCTCATTTTTGTTTTTGGTACTGTCCTTGATTTGATTCATGGGTTGATATTTCAAAATTGCTTAATGCAGGTATCTTTGTTGCTTGTGTTTAAAACCTTTGTGGAATGATTGCTTTTCAGAGGTGTCTTCCAGTTATGGCTTGTGTTTAGGTTTTGAGGCTCTAATGACTCTGAGGCTATTTTATTTTCCTTATACCAGGAAGGAAAACTGATTAGATCAATCACAACATGTTAGGCCAAATGTTACAATCAGCAATACCATAGCATCAAGTGCAGCTTAGAAAATGACAATTTGTGGTAGTTATTAATCTATCACATTTAACTATGTGAAGTATAGTCCCCTGTGCCTCTGTAGTGAGGAACCAGGTAGCAGAAGAGCCATAAGGCAGTGGAGGGGGGATATGGAATTGGGCCTTGCAGGCAACTGCTCAGCTAAGCAGAGCACTGGATGAAGGTGGGGCTCCAAGCCACTCCTGGGACCTCACTGTGCTGTGGACAAGCAGTCTGAGAATTCTTAAGATTTAGGCTCTTATTCTGAGTCAAAATCATTCCTCAGATCATCTAATTAATAATCCTGTTATAAAAAATATTGAAAAATAATAATTCTATAAGAGAATCCATGATAAAGAACCCAGGGAGTGTATCTGGAAATTCTGTTAACTGTCATGGATTAGTTCTAGAAATTCCCTTACTATTGATAAAATGGTGAAATTTTAATGATCAATATTCCTAAAGCCTCTTTGTCCAAATCTGACTAACATAAACCACTGCATAGTCTCTGTTTAGAATATGAAATGTTGTAACAATAATAAAGGTGAAAGAGAATGGAATATTTTTTAAAAAGCAAAGGGCATCAATTTCAAATTTAAAATTCATGAGCAAAATTTTCATAGGAAACTGGCATTTCTTTCTTTCTGTTGACATTTTGGTTGGGGTTGGGCCTCATTTCAGGGTCAGTGGCTAAAGGTTCAGTCTGAAAAAGTTTCGTGCATCAAAATAAGGCAGATATAATACCAAGCCATAAAGTGTTTTTACCTGAAACAGGGTTCTTGTGAGTGTGTGTGTGTGTGTGTGTGTGTGTGTATGTCCTTTATGCCTCTTTCCAATCAAAGCAACAAAGAAAACAAAGTTTTACCATTTAGAAAAGCAGAAATGTGTAAACATAATATTTTAAACAGAGCTAACTGACATGCAAAAAAATAAAACCAATAATAACACTTACACGACTGTCTCTCTCCAACCACCAGCATTCAGTCTGTTTTTTCCACAGGCAGAGCAAAATTTAGACATCCCAGTCCTGAGGACACAGCGAAACCTGCAAGCTATGAGTGCCTCTTCTCTGAGTGACCCCACCCCCAGCAATCAATCACCTCCTGATTGTTCCCTGGCATCCCAGTTTGCCTGGCACCACCTTTAGACTTTCTGCCCACCCCTACTTCCGACAGCAGCAGAGCCGGGTGATGTCAATGCCGTGCAAATGTCCTGCAGACAAAGATTTTCCTTCTTCCTTCTCTGCCTGGGACTTCTCTCCCTTTCTCTCTCCTTACTTCATCCTCACCCTCCACCCCACCTTAACTTTATATTTACCTTAGAACATGAGAAGTGAAACAAAGTGAGAAAAGCCCATCAACAGAGAAATCATGACTTGGGGAATGGCCAATAGTTATCCTAGGGAGTCACTAGGAGAACAGTCCCTGTACTCAGCGGAGCGTGTAACCAGCAGGAGCTTGACTGGGCTTTCCTATCCAAGTGGCAGTGGGGAGCTTTTAACATTTGCTTTTCAGTGCTTCTTCTCTACCAAATGTAAAAATAAACAACTAAACAATATCACAAAAGATGGTGCCAAGACAGAAACATCTTACTTATCCACGTTGAACTCCATTCTGAGATCTGCTGCACAAATGTGACTAAAGCCTGGTGCTTCCCTGAGACCTCTTCTTAGACTGAGGGTTATAGGAGAGGCATGGAGAGGGCCATGAGGACATCGAAAGGAGTGATTTCACCTGTTTTCTAACATTACTGTATCATTTTGTAATAATGTAGGCAAGGCTTCGACCATCCTTTTGTGGAGAGCTCGTTATTGTAAAACATTCATTACATGCAAAAGTATTCTTCACTTCTGTTCTCACAGAACCTATATTTAAATGAAGGAAGACAAATAATAACCTGGAGAAATACTTCAAATATACAGAGTGGGAATAATGCTGAGTAGGGAAAGAAGGTCAGTAATGTGCCTGTGTGCATGGGGTCCGCATCCCATGGAGAAGAGGGAGGAGCTCTGACTCAGGTGAGAGCGAGCAGGCTGCTCATACAGAGCAGATCCCACAAGGAGACCCCTGGGCCTGCAGCAAGCAAATAATCCAGCACAATGGGAGATGCAATAGAGAGCTAGTCAGCAGCCAGATTGCAGCAGGCTTTGTAGGCCATGGTAAAAAAAAAACAAAAAACAAAACAAAACAAAAAAGTGATGTTTGCTTTGAGAAGAAGTGATGTTTGCCAAGAGATTCTGGCCATATGTAGCACAGTCTGACAGCTTCCTCAGGGTTCCTCCAGCACCCTGTGCAGGACAGACTGAGGAGGAAGAACCCTAATGCAAGGCCAGGGTGGTCACTGCAAGTGGTAAGCAGATGTTTCATCTGGGATATGTTTAAAAGCTGTTAATACTCAATTAAATCAGTACTTTGATGGTACATAGTGCTAGATGATTTAATGGAGTCAATAAATATATCCCATCCATTCATAGCTTAGGGACTGCATACTTTTGTTGGTCATGGGTTGGCCATGTTCTGTGAAGTCCGCCACTGCTTCACACTCGGGCTGCTCTCTGCATTCATAGGAAGATGCTGATCTCCTGGCTTTCAATGAGGGGCAAAGGAGCTGGTAGTAGGAAGGGTGTAGTTTGAATAGCAAATGTCCCCCAAGGTTCATGTGTCACAGACTTGGGTCCAGGCTGGAGACGCTGAGAGGTGGTGGAGCCACTGGCAAGTGCATCCTAAAAGAAAGTCTTAGGGAATTTGGGGCTCGCCCATGCAGGAGCCTTCACTCTCTCCCTGCTCGCTTGCATCCCAGACGTGAGGTAAACAGTTTCAATCAGCTCAAGCTCCTTGCCATTTCATCCAGCAACCCTGCCAGAAGACTTAAACAACAGGTTCACTTGGTCATAGATTGGAACCTCTGAAGTTATGAGCCAAAAGAATACTTTTCCATTGCAGGCATTATGTTATAGCAATGGAAAGCTGACTAACACACCCACATAGATCACTGTCATTATTTATGTGACTTTTAACTATTATTTATGTGACTGTTAACCATATGGCAAATACTCAATTGCTGCTACTTTCATCAACATTGTTTCCCTGGAAAGAGTTGCCCAGGAAAACAAACGGTGCACATACAGAGAGCACTGAGCAATTATTTATTTCCTAAGACTCTTTGGAGTCCCTCACTTTAAAATCTGTTCTGCTACACCTACTAATGCTACATTGCTATGATTTTTACTTTTCTAACTAATGACTCATATGGAAGGACTCGCATTAAACCAGATCCCCAAAGCCTCATAAATATCCTAATTTGTTATTAGTTTTCAGAGATGTCAGTCATTCTCTCAAGACAATGCTCTTCTTTACTAAAGTAAGTGATCATTTTAGCTCTGCCACATCAATAGCTATCTTGGCAGGACATTTGGGGACAACATTCAACAGGATTTGTTTGTAAATAGTATAGATAGTGCAAGAAAACTTTACTCATTATTGAGAGGATAATTAAATCCCATTCTACTATTACAGGAGATGGAGGTGGTTGAGAGATTTGGGTTGTAGCATACCGTCATGACAAGTTTCATGTGACATTGTCTGAGTTTTCCGCAGGACTGATCACCCCACCGCTCTAGAGAATGGAGATAAAGACGTGGATGAAAGAGAGATGACTCTGAAGGTGTTGCATCTGAGCGACCAGGAGAAGCTCGCTGCAGTGTACTGATGTGGGGAAGACTGAGGAGTGTGTGTCTGGGTGAAATAATGGGAGCTAAGTTGTTGGTCTATAAATTTTAAGGCATTGATGTGGCGCATGAGTGAATTCAAGTAGGCGGTTGGCTATTGGTGCTTCCTCATCTTTCTTTCTCTATTTTTTATTTAAATGTGTTCTCTTACTAATCATAAAATTATTACAATAAAATTATTATTTCCCCATACAAATACAGACCTTTTACTTATTTTTTAAAGATAGTTCTGAAATAGACTTCTGGTTTGTGGAAGTCAGTACTCTCTTCCAATAGGTAAAGAGCCAACAAATGGAAAATCAACACCTCTTCCTAGCACTGCAAGAGAAGTGAGGTGCTATGGTTTAGATCTAAAAGCCCCCCAAAGTCTCATTGGTCTGGAGGGGTTGGGTCACCTGTGCCTTCACCCATGGGTGAGCTGAGGCTGACTGCGCTGTCAGGCAGTGGGCCTGCTTGGAAGCGGGCGTGATCTTGGAAAGTCCTGGCCCCTGGCTCCTCCCTGCCCTCTGTGTTAGGACAGCTGTCCTATGCCATGCCCCTCCACCGTACCTTGAGCCTTCCAGCCGGCCAACCTTGGACTGAACTCACTGGAAACCATGACTCAAATAACCTTCTCCTCCCTCAAGTTGTGGGTGTTCGGACTTCTGTCACAGTGACAGGGCAGAGGCTATGACAGGCACTCAGAGGGCAAATTGTTGGCCCCGGAAGTGAAGAGAGAGGCGCAGCTAGGTGCAGGCCACCACGGCCTACCACGACCTACCTGAGGAAAAGCATTTACAGACCCCGGTAAGCTAAGTGTGGACAAGTGTGAGAGTCGGAAACTCTGCCCTGAGGACGGGGTTCCACTCTCATGATTTTTACCTCCAGGACTCCAAGTGTTTCTCACAGTGTGCTCCCTGTAGGGGAAGGAAAAAAATGAATGATTCTTCCTCAATGAGGTTTGCTCTCTGTGCTCACTTCGGCAGCACATACAATAACAAGGTTTGCTCTCAGACAGACTGTTTGACCTTGGGGAAGTTAGGAAACTCCACTCCGGTCCACTGCAGTGATCCTGTCCTACCTGAAAGGGGGAGTCTGAGAAGCTCCTTCGAAGCTGGGACCGGGGTGAGCACAGGCTCACTTGAAGATGAAGTTGGCCTCATGGATGATGGGATGCCCTCTTAGGGTTCAGATCTTCAATCCGCCCCACAGGCCCATTTCCTGAAGGCTTGAACGACAGCCTGTGATGCTATTGGGAGGTGACAACTTTTGGGAGCTGGCACCTGGTGCAAGGCGTTAAGTTATTGGGCCCCTTCCTCTCTGTGCTTGCTTTTCCACTGCCAGAAGCTGAGCAGCTCTGCTGCACCATGAGATGCCAGCTCTGATGATCTCCCTCATCACAGGCCCCCAAACAATAAAGCCAACCAACCACAGACTGAACCCTATGAACCCATGAGCCAAAATATACCTTTCCTCCTTTTCACTTGATTGTATTAGGTATTTCATCACAGTTATAGAGAGCTGACTAAGACAGCCCAGGCCCTCATCCTCCCCACAGATCGCAGAAATCCAATTACAGAAGCTTGTGTTGCCCATTACATATGTCCACTGTCCAGAAAAATTAGTCATCAGAATAGGGGAATGAGAGCATCAAGGAAATATACTGTGTGTGATTTGAGGTCAGAGACCTTGAATTTGAAGTGAGATGAGCAGGCTGCAGGAATTATTTTCCACACTCTGCCTGCCATGGGGACAGAGCTGGATTTAAACAATGTATTGGGGGAAAGGGAGGATAAGACAGAAGAGGCGGCCTACAACTGGATTACACTCAACCATGAGCCTAATGAAAGAATTAAACTAGTGAAAGCATCAAAGTAATAATTTATAATGCTCATGAAAATAACAAAATATGATAATTCATGCTTGTGAGATTAAGGACTTCAAGAGTAATGATTCATTCAGTTTTGAGAAGAAGTTAGAGCGAAGAGAGACCCTGAGATTTGAATTCACAATATCTTCATTGTAGAGGACTTCATTTGTATTTTCATATGACTAGTCCTTTAAAATGTTTTTTCCTGGTTTGAAAAATCTTCAAATTATTTCACTGTTTATAAGTTGAATTTATGACTGAAATTACAGAAATATTTTGCTTTAAGAAAATTTTTGCTAGGAAATTAAAAGATACACAAAAGTGGAGAAAATAGCAAAATAAATCCTTAAGTACAGATACAATAATCAACAGTCCAGTTCCACTCTTGTTTACATCTAAATCCTGGTCACCATTGCTGAGATTTCCTGAATATCTTGATCCCATTTCTTTCATAGTTAAAAAAGAAACACCTGAAAGTACAGACAAATGTACATATACAGTTAATTAATGTAATAAACAACACAGATCTGTGTATTGGATATGCTTAGCCTAAGAACATGATTATATATGATACACACAGTATTTAAATATGTACTTTAAAGTAAGTATATATTCATTCAGACATGTTATATGAAAATGTAAAATAGCATATTATGTACAATGGACTATATCATATGATTATATAATGCATTTGTAATTCCGATGCATGTATTACTGTAGTTATATGTGTTTATGTTTATATATGTAAAATGAACTCTCAGATCAAAGTTAGAAAATGACATTTTAAATTGCTATATATAATTTTATTAGTTATACTCCAAGCCTCTTTGACTCTTGCTGAATATTAGTGCAAATGCTTCATCATATTGAAAATAATTTTTGACCCTCTGTTTTGAATAATATTTTGAAGTTTTGGTTCTAAGTTCAGTATATTTCCTTACTGGATTTTAAAGTAATGGCTGTCGTGGCTGAGAAAGATTTCCAGATCCAACTGGAGAAGTCCATAATTGGCTGCATATGATAATTATGATATATATATTTTTTCCAACAATGAAAGGTGTTTGACATTTAGCTATTAGTTTTCTAGCCTAACTGATGTCAATAGATTGTTTGTAATTCATTCAGAAGGTGTTACATTTTTATATTTTAAGCAAACAGCTCAAAGTTCAATAAAGTTTTTCATTTAGAAAAAATAAAACTGATTAGAAAACTCTATTTTTATGTTTTAATTTACACATATAAAAGTTTATTTAAATTATATATCCTTGCAATGAAATACCACATTCCCAGAACCTCACAAATACACAAATTCAATGGCATTTCTTTGAAAATCAAATTATGTTCTATTTTTTAAATAAAAACACTTATTGAAGGGACAGTAAAGGTTGAATATTCTTCAGCATCTGTTAAATAATACACTATGAAGAGCAACTTTTTAATCACCAAAAATTCAGAATACTTGGACACTTATCTTTTCAAAAGAGAATTGCTTACTTTATCTTTAAATTTGACAACTTAGATTCTATACTGTGAGATAAAAACATGAAACTTTGGGTGTTAAAAAGGACAGCGATCATATCCTTTCTCATGTAATTGTTTTGCAAAGTCTCCAGCCTGTACTTTAGCATATAAAGCAATATAAGCAGATACACTTAGAGCATTATTGTAGCATTTAAACTTTATAAAAAATACAGAGGAAGGGAGATCATCACTGTCAATCTGCCATGCCTGGCCTCCTTAGTGCTCCAGAGAGGACAGCTCACCTGAGGCTGAGGGAGGGCACCAATGTTTTCCTCCGTGTCAACATTAAAATAACTTTGTTGTAAATGACTCTGATGGCAAATAAGTGTCTAATGATTCTTCCATGCCACACCTCTTACCCTGAGCACTTTCTGTTTTGAAAAGTATTTAGGAGACATTGCTTTCCAGGTATGGAGCCAGGCGTGCTGGCTGGTGTTTCAGGAGAAAGACATCATGATTCTTTTTGGGTTAAAGAAATAAAATTTAGTGAACACAGGAAAGCATTTACAGAAGATTAGTACAGTGCCTCCTAAAAACCCTAGGAAGAGTTTTGCCCAAATCTCATGAAGAATTGGTCCCAGATTGGGCTTTCTTTTATCCCAATGCTATTACCGAGTCCCATTATTTCTGTGCAGAATCCGCAGTTCCCAACAACAGGGCAGTGAATGGTCTCACTTAGATCAGGAGGTGTGTCTATCTAGTCACTTATGGATGGACAGAGGATCGTACATCAAAAGCATAACCACTACTAGGTTAACTGAAGAGAACTGAACTAAGAGACTGTTTGCCAAGATGCAGCAGGAGTAAGGGAAACCACTCCAAGACTAGCAACAGTAGACCTGAAGAAGCAACAGGAGAGAGACTGCCACAACTTGAACAAAGCTGTGGTTTTGGAGCTTGTTATGCTGTAGGGTTGTGCCCTGTGCTTAGAGAAAAACAGCTACTTCCAAAGTGTCATCCAGCAGGTGGTAGCCAGGGTAAGAGATGCCCCTGCCTCTGTCCTTCTACTTCCAATCTCCTGCTGGTGACTCACTTGCAATCTCAAAGAAAAGCGAAAGCACATCTTGGCTGTTCCATGCTGCCTGCAGAAGTTAACTTCACTGGCCACAGAGCAGAGTGCAGAAGAGGATAAAAAGGATGGCAAGGAGCAAACAGAATATCCCATCCCAGGGATCAAACTACTATTTTAAGAAGGCTGAATGTTTTAAAACTGAGGAATGCTGAGGAGACAGACTGCTCAGGAACTAAGCGGGTGTTTCAATAGCTTGGGTAAGAAGACATGATTGGCATTACAGTGGTGGGAATGAAAGAAAGAATTTACAGGACACATAAAAAGAATATTTTTTAAAAAGAGAGATGACTGAGTAGCTGATTGGATATGGTGAGAATTGGAATGAAAAGTAAGTAGAAAGGTTTAAAGTCAGGGTGTGTTGCTTGGGGTGGTGTGGGAGCAAAACTTCAATCAAGTGGCCACCAGATAATTCCTGATACTGCAATTTGGCGACTAACAGAAGTGCTGTTTAAAGACATGTGGTCCTTGGGTTTATGTTCTCACTTGGTGATAACAGGGCACACAGTACCGACCAGCCAGCCTAGGAGTGAACCTGGCTTTGAGACCTCCTGGCCTGGCTCTTTGAGATCATATCTGTCTGAACCCATCGAGCAAAATCTATAATGGCCTTCGCCATATTGCTCATATCAATAAGTGGTACCCACTAAGACAACGCAGCACAGGTAGACATCTTTGTTCATGTTATAGAGTCAGTATGATTTTTTCTTTCTATCCTATTTGAAGACCTTTTTAACACAAGACTGATTTCCTAGTAAGTGTTGATTGCACCATTTTGCAAGGTTGTTCTTGCTTTTATATCGAACATGTCTGAATTGGGACAATACTCTCAATTGAAGTTATGTTTGTAAGACGTAGTGGGCATAATGATGATGAGGGTGCAGCTCGCAGGTATAAAGATTCTCCTATTCTTTTCTTCTATCCTCAGAACAAACTTTAAGACATCCTACTAAGTATGTCCAGTTGAAAATGTTTTTTTTTCCTTACAACATTTCTAAGAGAATTGAGTTCATTTTGCAAACTTCCCTTAGGCTCTCCACAACTGAATCCACAATGTGAAGCTATCTTTCCAAACCAGCTAGGTAACAGCTCCGAGGCTATAGACATGAATATATGGTATTGTTTAATGTCACAAGGAGTGTGTGAGGACTGACAACAGGGTATTGTGCTGATTCCCATATGTTCAATATAAAAGCAAGAACACCTTATTTTTAGGACTTTTGAAATGTAACTTAAGTTATATTGATGTCTTCTCTACAAAATCATCATTACACCAAAATTAACACTCCATATGTTCTAATAATACCTGGCACAAAATAATACACTTGCTAGCTGAAAAGTCCCTCTGAATAGCTCATGGCCCTGCTGGAAATCTCCTTCCTGGAGCCCATTAAGTGTGTGCATTAGAGCACACAGACAGTGGCAGCTGCCTGATGTACCCCATGTGCTCCAGGATTGGAAAGCGATGAGGTTAATGAGACTTCATATTGATGCTGAACCATTTAGACTAGAAGTGTATGTAAGCCCTGCCTTACAGGTGCTCCAGCGATTTCAAAGTGTTAATCAGCTTGCAAGTGGGCGTAGGGGGAAAAGGTCTCATTTTGCTAGAAATATCACCTTTCCAGAAAATGTGCTTTATGTATTTAAATGTTCAGTGTGATCAATCACTAACAGTCTTTGGTAAGAGTGTGGGAACAGTCTTGTTCTTTTTTTTTTTTTGGTACCGGGGAATCGAACTCGGGTCCTTGCGCTTGAACAGCAGGCAGCAAAACCACTGAGATAAATTCCCAGCCCATATAGGTTGCTCTGTTTCTGGACCATTTCTTTTGTTCCACCAGTTTATTTATTTATTTATTTATTTAGGCACCGGAGATTGAAATTAGGTCCTTGCACTTGCGCACCAGGTAGTGAAACCACTGAGTCTTGTTCGAAAGAGAACAAAGTTCTGCATGAACAGTTCAAGGAAAGAGGCTGGGGTTTTAGCTCAGTGGTGCTGCCGCCTGCCTCACAAGCCCAAGGTCCTGAGTTTGATCCCTGGTACCAAAGAAAAAATCTTTAAAAAATTTTTTTTAAAAGGAGTTCAAGGAAAACGTGACTATCAGATAGAAAATTTTTTGTTTTCTCTGCAGGGTTTAAGAGATACCTGTATGCAAGCTCTGCTTCCCAACTATTTGCAGTGCAGAGCAATGCCTCTTAGTTCCTGGAGCCCTAGGTTGGAGACGTACAATGCAGCTTCGATTCTCCATGGTCCCAGGTTCCCGGAAATGGGCCATGTTTGAAATGTTAGAAAGTGTTAGATTTGGGAGCGAGGACGTCACGGGTGTTTCGCTACTAGTTTGACACTCATTATTTCATTTACACCTTCAATAAATCTGATAATTTTGCAATTCTCAACTCTTCCTATATGTAAAAATTAGAATTACCTGTTAACTTAAAAAAATAACACTGCAAATGTCTTAGTTTCATCCTTTGGGATTCAATGGGTTCAATATGTATATTTGCATTTGCTATGTGGCTAGGCTGACCATTAACCACTTCACGTCAATGTCAATGGATTAAGGAACATGCAGCAGACTGGCAGGCTGGTAGAGCACAGTTCTGGGTCTGTCTGTGGATGGGTGACCTGTAGGCCAGCAGGCTGAGGAGAAGACTCACCTGAGTATGGGTAGCGCCAACCACAGCCTACAGTAAGCTCATAGGCTGGATGGGATACAAAGGGAAAAGAAAGCACGCCATTACTGATGAGTTTGTGTCATCACGATTTCCTGTGAACTTCAATCTCCAGGGCTTCAGGCTTGCAGCCAGATCTCCTCCTGTGATTCTACAGTGAACTTGAAGACGGGGCTGCATCTTTGGTCCCATTTGTTCTGCAGCTCCCATTTTCTTGGGTGGACCAGCTGCTGCATCCTCCGCTCACCAGCACACAGACAGCCACCGTGGACTCCTCCACTCTGATCCCATGAGCCCTTCTAATAAATCCCCTTGCATAATCATACAATTATTTTGTGTTGGTTCTACTCCTCCAGAGAACCCTAACTAATACAAGTATAACATTTTTAATCAAATAGATAACAAAAATGATGCTCCTACAGGTACACTGAGTGGCTTTAAGCCATACGGCTAGGGGGAAGGTTACGAGATAGATAAGCCATGGCTGGATAATTCGAGTTCCTGTGATTCCATTCCCTTCTCAGTCTTCCCTCTGCTATCAACACCTTGTGAACTTGAGCAAGTTGAAGAGAAATCCAAAGGGCTTAGCCTCAAGGCTTTAGTATTTTGAAGGTATATAGAGTTTAAATGATGATTGAAGTAAGTGTGCAGGTTTTAAATCTGTACATCCGCAGTGTGATAGCCTACCCACTCCTCCAGAAGAACTCTAGAAGTGGCAGTAAATGAGCGAGTGCTAATCAGTGTTAGTAAGAAACTTGAAGGACTCTGTTTCCAGAAACTCTTCCAGGCTCTCTACATGTATGAATATATGGAATACATATAAGCCTACTCACAAGGTGGTAACTAAAACTATGCATTTCATAGAATAAGACACTGACGTCCTTAGAGTTTAAGAAACTCGCTCATTTCCTGACTAGGGAGATGGACCTAGCATTGAAATCTAGTCTCTGTAGAACACAAACCTACAACAGCTCCCTGAGGCAATGATCAACTTTCTGTAAAGGGCCATACTTTAGGCTCTACCTCAACTAACTAACTCTAACAATATAATGTGAAGACAGCCAGACAATATGCACACAAATGAATTTGGTGATGTTCCAATAGCACGCTGAGTAACATTTATAGGCACTGAAATCATCATATAATTTTCATGTCACAAAGTACTATTTTTATTTTTCAACTGCCTAAGAATATGATCATTATTTGCTGGCAGGTCCTACAAATGAAGGCAGTGGGGATGTTTTGACTTGTGGGCCATGGTTTGCCAACATCTGGATCACACTATCTGCCCATTTCTCATCAGGAAGGGAAGGTCTGATGCACTTTTCTGTATGGAGAGGAGCACTCATCTCTGCTTTAGCTTTGCTTAACATAAGATTTATTAAACTTACAAATCATTCAGCAAATTCCCTATGTATTCATACACTACTCACATTTTTAATGTGCATATCAATCCAATTTAATGAATGTCAATAAAATTAAAAGTAGAGTGTGGTCTTTTAAATGTTTCAACACCTTAAAATAGAACACATATGCACAGACTATCTCAAGGATCATGAATCTTACTGCTACATTGATGCCTGGACCACACAAAGATATTGACACTCTAGATTTGTGAGCTTATAAAATTAGTCTTTTTATTCACCCCTTCATAAGCTGTAATATTACCAGAACCCCCAAATGATCGGGCTACCAAGGTGTGACTAGTTAATTAAGTGAGACTTGGTCTGCAGACATGAACTGGTTTATCCCGGAAGCAGTCAATTCTAAGATGGCGTGGGTGAGGCTGGCTCCCTCCTGGCACAGGACTGTCTGCTAACCTCTCCATCCCCCTGTTTTTCTCTCTTATCCACCAAGTCTTGGCCACATATACCTCCAATTACTATTTACCTCATTATATCTAATTAATACCTGAATATGACCGGCAAAGTCTTACAAAGGTTTCTCCTGCAGTGAAGTCTAGGTCTGCACTTCTATCCATCTCTCTTTGATCAATTTGTTTAGGATCCTACCTTGCAATGTGCCACTACAATCTATCCCTACTGGATTATTTTTATAATCTCTGCTGGCCCTCTCCTGGTTTACAATACAGTTCTTGGTTTTCTGCCTTAGGCTGACTCCCTCATGGCTTTACTGTCTCCTCATCTCCTTCTCAAGTTAACCGGTCATAAACATACATAGCCATGAATATTCTTAATGAAAGTAAACACGGCTCTGATAGCAGAGTACTCAGTATGTCCATCTGCTTGCATACTAAGGCTCACCTAAAATATGCATTCAACTTTGTGTTGTTGCTGTCCTGTGACTATCAGGGCCCCTGGCTTTCCCTGCTAGATGCCAACAGCACTTTTCACAGTTGTGTCACCTAGAGCTGTCTTCAGACTTTACCAATGTTTCCAAGCAGACAAACTTGGCCCTAGTGAAGAACCCTTATAACCGATTATCATTATTTTTTATTTTGGTGCTCACTATACTGCAAGACAGTTAATAGTGTCATTTTATTGGACTCCATTTTTCTTCTATTGTGACCATAAGTATGCTTTGAAATTCACCTGTGCTTTGTAGCAGGAGATATTCTATCTTCACATCTTCCCATCCCTTTTCCTCAGTGGACTCCAAACCTGAACGTTGAAAAGCACATCAGGATCTGGAGTGAGCAGAAGGACCACTTGGAGAGCCAAACTGGAGAAACACATTTAAAGGCATCTGTCCAGAATGGTGCTTACCAAATAAAAGTAAAGACTTTATTGCATTCAATTTTCAATTTACCTCTTTCTACAGACCTAGTTATAGTTTTGCTCCTCTCAATTACAACTGTTCCATAGGTCAAAGTGAAATGTTACCAGGTAACGCATCACCAACAGGCACATCAGGAGTGTGGTTGAAGCACAGCCTTCCAAAGTGCTGCCCTCTGTCGACCGAGGTACTGTCTGGGTTACAGACAATCTGTGGGCTGATTTCCTAGCACTGTTTGCTGCTGGAACCTACCTGGCTGATTAATGATCTGCATAAATTTGTTGCCTTCAGCTTCACTATAATAAAATAGAGATAAAAAATAGCTGTGTCTACACATGGAATTTTTAACGTGGCTTATGACTCTGAAAATGTCACTCTCTAATCAGAAAATCTATCATCTTACATGCAAGGCAAACACCTAAGTATTTAAGAATTAGTTGTCTTTTTAAAAAATGTATTTCCACTTGTCTCTACATCCAACATTCTAATTGAGTTGACTAGTGATCTAAATTTTTGATAAACATTGAAGCATATTTTAATTCAGATGGTTGGGATCTGAGAAACAGAAAAATAAATGGAAACTCTGACAAGGAGAATATATGAGTAATGTAATCTGGCATTGCGGAGGCTCCGTGATCTGCCTCAGCCTACCTGTCTACTTCTAGTAGGGACAAGTGGCCCCACAGGGTCTGTCAGAGCCAGGGATCTTTGCTCAGCCACAGCAGAGAGGTTAGGTGAGCCTGAGGAGGACCAAGATCTTGACTTAATACAGTGTTAGGATTAAACGATGCACTGATACCTAGCAAGTGATAACCTGGTCTACAGTTTTCCTCCAGGAATAACTGGTAGTTTTTCTTTCTTTTGTCAACATTCTGAAAATATAGGAAGTGGGGAGAAAAGCACAGAAAAGACAAATGTGCGGTGGCTCAATGAATTAGCATCTCAAAGGAAACTCCAGAGTGACTTCCACCCAGTTCTCGAAGTCGAGTTCCGGCATCTTTGCAGATCCTCCGCGTGTCCCCTCCGTTCTGCCTCCTCCCTGACCCTGGGGTCACTGCAGTGCACCTTCTGTGGTGTGTACTCCCTTTACCCTGCGGTCCTGAGTCCACCAACACTCAGCCACCTAACAAATACCATCGAGGGGGTAATCAAGTCATTCACCAGATTTCTCTTCTCATGGCCCGAGAGGCTGGAGGTCCAGGACCTAGGTGTGAGCAGGTCAGCGTCTCTGGAAGGTCTTCCCCTGGAGGCAGATGCTGACTTCTCCGTGTGTCCACTCAGGCTCTCCCAAGTCTTTGCTCACAGAGAGACAGGGGGCCCATGTCCTGTCTGGAGAGGACACTCTTGACATCAGAAGGGTCCTGCCGTGTGGCCTCATCTGGAGCTGAAACTGACCAGAGACTGCAGCTTCAAACACCATCACATTGGGTGTTAGGGCTTCACTGTGTGATCCATGGTGATATGATAGCTGATTGTCAATTATACTTGAAGTTAATATAAATTAATGTATGTAGTATATATGAATCTAGTTTTTACTCAGTGATCACATCTGTAAGGCTCATGTACATTTTTGCTATAATTGATTTATTTTCAATGTGTGCTAGTTAATTTCTATAATGTATATGTGTCCAGGTTTTCCTCAGCATCATGTATGTAAGACTTATTTATGTTCTTGCTATTATCAATTTATTTTTAATGCTGTATTGTATTTCAATGTGTGGTGTTTTACAGAAGCCTTTATTTTGGATTAATATCAAATACTATTTGTGAATTACATTTAATTTGTATCTTTTTATTCCATACAACTTCATATAGAATGTAAAGATTCCACAATTTGCTTTCTTCTTTTATACTAATGAACATTAGTTTTGTCATTGTGTGTGTTTGTGTGTTTGTGTGTGTGTGTGTATTCTCCCTGGTTTCTGGCTATTAACAATAATAGCCTTCTATTTAATTTTTATATGTAGTCATTTTTATACATGTATCCTACTGTACTGCTGAACACATTCCTCTACTGCACACATCTTTCTGCGTAAATATTGGATTACATGGTAGCTTTATTTCCAATTGGATTACATAGTACCTTTATTTATTTGTGGTAGATAATTCCAAATTATTTTCCAAAGTGGTTTTACATACTAACTTAAGTCTTGCTACCAGTTTGTGATGTTTTCCATTGCTGTACATACTCACCAGTTTTGATATTGATCGTCTTGTTTTGTTTTATTCATGCTGGTTTTAATTTCCCTTTTCCATTACATTTGAGAATCTTCTCTAAGTTCTGTGGCCACTTAAAAATGTCTCATATCCAAGGATAAAAAAATACAAGTCTCACTTGTTTAAGTCTTTTGCCCACTTTTCTTGGGCTTTCTTTTTCTTATAGATGGGCTGTTGAAATATCAATCACCTGTGAGTTGTAAGTAAGACCATCCAGTATTTGGCTTGCTTTTTCACTTTCTTAATGAAATCTTTTGAAAATATGATTGCATGATTTTAGTTTAGTCCAATATATCACCCATTTTTTTCTTTTAGAGCAAATGCTTTTTGTGTCTTAATACATCTTAGTCTGTACGAGGTCATGAAGACTCACATCTTCCAGGCATTTTATAATTCTACCTTTTGCATTTGGGTCAATAATACAATTGAAATTGATTTTGCATATGGCAAATTGCAGTTTTTCTTTATGGGTATCCTCTTGGTCCAGCTCAATTTCTACACTTTTTCCCGATGTTTCTTTTCTTAGGTCAATTGTCCCTAATTAGATGCTGCTTTTCATGGAAGTGCCCCTACTGTATTGCTCATTTGCTCATTCTTGCACCAGTGTTACCCTTTCTTTATTGCAGCGATCTTATAAGATTTGATGTCTAGGCAGCAAATGTGTTTGTCTTTTCTTCACTACAAGTGTTTGACTATTCTTTATAAATTTCATGTAAATGTTAGCGCCTTCTTTTTAATTTTTATCAAAAATAAATCACCCGAGACTTTGCTTGGTGCTGTATTGAACCATCAATTCATGATGCAAAAAGTAAATCTATAATAGTTTCCAAGTCTAAGCAAGAGGGTCTTTTTAAGAATTCCTTCTTATTTTCTTTCAATGTTGTCTATTTTATCTATATGAAGATCTTGCACACCAAGCATATTTTCAGCATTTAAATTTTGAAGTTATGGTTAAACTTTAAAAAATTATATTTCATTTTAAAATTATTTTCATGCTTATTTTATTATATAAAAAAAGGAAACTGACTTTTGTATTGTAAGATAACCAACAAATTTCCCAAGCTCCCTTAGGAATTGTAATATTTAATATAGATTTCATTTTTGTCTTTTTTACACATGCAATTATGTTAGTTAATGATGAGGGTTTCATTTCTTTCTATTTCCTGGACTTTCATTTCTTCTTCTTGTACTAGCTGTCCAGGGCCTTCAGTGTGATGGGGAGTAGTGATAGGAGGTCTACTTTTTTGTCACCGTTGAGCACTGATGGAAAGCTTTAAACATTCCCGTTAAGTATGGTGAATAGAGCAGGTTTCTCAGTAAGGATGTAATGCATTAAGACTGACACGTTTACCTTGCATTTCTACTTCACAATGTGTTTTTATGGTGAGTTGAATACCAAAGCCCGCTTTAATTTCTTTCCTTTGAGGATCCCTTGCTGTAATCTCTAATTCCCTTGTTCTTTCCCTCATTATTTATACCTGCCTATTTGTCAGTGTTTACTACCTGATCTTCATGTTTGTAGTAATTCCTCTCTCAGCCTCAAGAATTCAATTGCTTTAACACTAGAAACCCTGTCTTCCTGTTTAAAAATACCAACTCTCTCAGAAGAATGTTAAATATATGTAAGGTACCCACCAAATAATTACTCACAGACCCTTAAAGATAGCTTTTGATGTACTCGGGAATGCAAACTGAAATTCTGTCGCTGCACTTTAGGTTTTCTCCAGTTTAAGCTCATAATGGAAGCAACACAGCTCCGTAGTCAGGGCTCCCTATTACTTGCCAGAATAAGATGCGCATTTTTCTCTCAGATGGCTGTAATCAAAGCAGTAATGCCATGTGTCTGCAAAGTAGAAAGTATATTATTGCTATGATAAACATTTTGGACAGGTTCAACTTGTTTGATAAACTGTGATCTTTAAGTAGGCCGAAGAGAGACAACGGGACATCGAGGTTAAAAATAAGCACTGAGAAGCAGAATTCTGGGCCAGGGTGAAGACAAATCACCAGGCCTGGGGTTTGGAGGACACAGTGAGAGAGCGCCCAAGGTGGTGCAGCTTCAGTCTCCGACTCTGCCTCAGAGCCCCAAAGGCCCAAGGCCCCAAGAGACTCAAGGAGCAAGGATGGGGGAGTTACACAAGATGAGTCAGTTTCTTAGGGTCTCCACAGCTCCATTTCTGGAGCTCTGGAGGAGTTTTGCAAAGCAGAACAAATTTATCTGCAGGTCAGAAAAGGAGAAATGTATCGGAGTTGAACATTTTGAGCAAGATGGATAGATGTGTATGTAGCAACTCTCAGGCAGCCGCGCTTCTGGGCAGCCTAGTAACCCTAGGCAGGTAGGAAAGATCCCCTCCAGCAGATTCCAGAGCCGGCCCTGTCCTTGGGGGCAGGCAGGAGAGAGCCCCAAGCACCAGCAGGCTCCGTGCCAGTGCAGCAGGAGGAACAAGAGCCCCAACTCGACTCTGAAGCTCTCTACAAAGGTGAGGAGGAGGCCTCCACTCTCACTCCACTGGCCTTCTCATCTTTATTCCATCCCTCGATTTTGTGCATAAGAACCCATAATGTTATTCCCATTTTACAGGCTCAGAAACAAGCCCAGATGCAAATTGGCTTTCTTCAGATAAGGCAGCCAGTAAATGCCACGCCTTGACTGAACATGCAGGTTTTCTTAAAGCTCAGGCTAGAGTGTTTTCCCCTCCCATTTGAAAAAAGATCTGTGGTCTTGCAGAAGTGATGCTGCAATTTTGTGCCTCAATTATCTGTCTGGTTTTATAAACATTGTGAAAACGAATCCTTAGAATAGTGCAAAATGTAAACGAGCATTTTCTGTATAGATGTGTGCCTGGAATGTAGTAAGTTAACAACCATTACAAAGTAAGACCCTGTCACAACGCAATGGGTCCATTTGGAGCACACAGAAAGGATGCATCTATTAAAGCCAGGCGTTGCCATCGCATGTTGGGTGCTAAAGATATGTTACATGGTTTTCTGAGATCTTCCTGACCACTAATTCACTCATTGCCATATGTAGGATAAAGCTCACTTCAGTGTCATTTTAGGGTTCACAGCGCAGTTGGGAAGCGAGTAGAGTCGTTCACCACAGGGGCTGGAAGAGAACTGACCCAGCTCTCAGAGAAGGTCCCACAGCCTGTGCCTTTAGCCTTGTCTGTGTTCCGTTCCGGGTGGATGTATACAATGAATGATTTTTAGGAACATAATCAGCTTCAGACAACGGGATCCATAGTTATATTTGTTTATATTTTGACCTATAGAGTGCAACTCTATGATTTATGTGTATTATAGATACAAGCCATGAACATTCTATCACCATTTCCTACAAGTATGAACTTCAAGACTTGCTTGCCATGAATCATAAAGTATTAGTATCTACTAAGAATGTTTCATCACCCTAGTTAAGGAAGCCTTTAAATTGTGGTGACACATGTAAAATTATACCTTCTGTTTCTTCATGAGAATTTGCCAGAGTTTGGGCTGTGTGTCCTACATATGTTGCATAATCAAGGTTCGTTTTCTACTTGCATCAGTATTTTGTTAGCTAAAAGTCTGCTTCAAATAGACAACAAGGGCACCATGGATTGAGAAAATTAATCACAAAATGGCAGCTTTAAATCTAAGGGCTAATTGTAGAGCTACAATATATGTAGCTATTTAAATATATAATATTATATACAATGTATGTAGCTATATAAATAGAAAGGTGATTCAAATGAAATCAGTTCTATATGGCAGTTCTATTTTGTAGTTTTATGTGTCTTACATTTTCGCACCAGCTGTGGGAACTGCCTATTTTCTTCCCTCCTAAGAATCACAGAACATGCCAACAGGAATGAGACAGAAGCCGAGGTCCATTCCATCCTGGAGAGCCTGGCCTCTCCGAAGCTTGCTGAAGTTGCTCTCTCTTTTTTATTATTTTACAAAATGCCATGTTGTCTAAAATAGAACTCCATTTCCATCTTGTGCAGTTTGTCACATTTTCTCTGGAGCAGCAGAGAGCTCCACCACATGGGAGTGCAGGCAGATGCTGCAGAGCTCAGGGAAACGGTCCACTCACTCCAGAGCTCCTGTGAGTTATGCATGACGATGATGATGGAGAATGCACGAGGAGAAGGGAGAGGGCCATGTTGAAGACGGTGATGGGATTTAGATTATTTATTCAAATGATTATTCAATGATTATTTATTCAGAGGACCTTATTTTCTAAGAATGCTAAATTTGAGTTAGAGGGTTTAGATCATTTATCAATTCTGACTCTATCCAGAGTCGCTAATCTGGAAGATGTGAAATGAGACATGCATGATGCTTTCATGTCTGGCGACCCACAATATAATATAGTGCTCAGAATACAAGAAGCAATGTCAACTTCTTTTATGAAAGAAAAGAAAAATGCTTTCTCTGAATTCAACTACTAGTCCAGGTATAAAATTCCACAAGTCTAAAATGCGTTGCCAGAGTTCTGACCACATAACCTGGCTGAAATCATTTGTAGACTGAGTGGCAGTGGAAAAGACACATGTCCCAGGGAAGGGCAGCAGGCATCTCAGTGTGACTTCCGCAGTGTGGTTCTTTTCTGTGTCCCACACATACAGGAAGCTCTTTCTGCTGTGTACCTACTTGGCTAGAACCCACCATTCCCCTACCCCAGGCCACTTCTAAGAGAACGATGCCTCTAGATCAATGAGGAATTAGTGTCTATCCATGGAAGACGTTCAGTGAAGTAGAATAACAAACTGCATGTGATACTTCACACTGGCATTTGAAAGACATGTACAGTGCTGAATTCTACCAGAGCTCTGGGATCCAGCAGAGCGGCCAAGAAATCCCCTCTTCCCACTCCTTTTTGGTCCCTGGGAGACAGTTTGCTGCAAAGAACCACCCCTCCACATACGACACAGATGTTACCCATTGATGTCCCTCGTGGCTAGGACAAGGCGAGTCACAGGTCCTCAACATCCCCAAGCTTTATCTCTTACAGGATTAGCTGCCTATGTGGCACAGTGGACCAGCTGGAACAAAATGCCTGTTACATTCTGCTTGTGTTTTCCTCCCCTTGCCCCAGATTCCTGCACTGGACTTCGCTCTCCGCCTGAGCCAGCACGGAGTCCCTTGGACGAGAGCAGTGTGAGCGTAGCGCGAAACTATCTAACCTACTGTCTCATCACACCAGCCCTTCACCCTCCTCACTCTGGCTTTTCTTTCACTGCTCCTCACCTATGAAAACTTTCATCAAACCCAAGATGCTAGCGGACCTATGATCAGAGCCTTCCATACCAATAGCCTCCCTCCTCCTAGTCCAGGAGATTTGTTTTTAGTCTTGCAATAACCCTTTCGAATAAAATCTCTCCTTACTAATTCTGGCTTTGTTTTATTTATTTGAAATATGATTAGTTACTAAGTCTGTGGTAAGAGGCTAGATGTTTGCTTACTGCTTTTAAGAAAAAGCTTCAATTCATGGTAGTTTAATATAAAAGGCTTTATGAGAACATTCTTGGTTTATGAAATGCCTCATTTTTCAGTGCAGCCCTTGTGTTTAAAAGGTGAAGTGGATGAATTTTCTATTGTATTGCAGTCATTTCCCTTAGCCATTAGCTAAGGACCACATGGGGAGACTGGACATTTCCATTTCTTCTTGGCAGTCCTTAGACATAGAACCAGCGCTATCTCATGGCTTCTGAACAATCTCCAATATATTTTGCCCAGAGGTTGAGTTTGTAGAAGTCAAAAGTAATGGAATAAAGAAACTTAAATGTAATGCTTTTGACTCCATGGTGACAACATTTTAGTGGTCCTTGAATACACAGATCCTGTGGAAGGAAACTGTTATGCCAAGCAGCACAGACTACAAAAGAAATAAAATTCTATTTTATCATCTTAAAATGTTACTGTCAGGGGCCAGAGATTTAGCTCAGTGGTTCTGGTGCCTGCCACACAAATGCAAGGTCCTGAGTTCGATCTCCAGTACCAAAAAACAAAAATGTTACTGACAGCTCACACCTGAGAACATGACAAGGCCTTGATGTACCATAGCATTTCTTAATAGGCTCCACCCCAGGCCTCCTGAATCAGAAATTTTTTGATGTGGCACAATTTTCTCTATTTTCAGTGACCTTCATAGATCATTATTAAAGTTAGCAAACCACTGATAGACAACAGTGTTAAAGAGGCAAAAACAAAAAAAACAAAAAAACAAACATGCAGTCTGCTTTGCGTGGAAAGTAAAGCAAAATTTCTAACAAAATTGTCTCATTCTCTCTCCAGAACAATGCACCAGGAACCCACACATTATTTACCAAAAGCTGTGAGACTTTCAGAGATGTCCTTATGACCGAAGCCCACATGTAGCTTCTCCACAAAAGATCCATTGCTTCCAAGACAAGAACACCTTTTAAGGTCTACTCTGTTTATCTTTTTGATGAGGAAACTGTAGGCTAGCATGTTAATATTTTTACTCAGGCAACAGGTAAAGTCTATGGACACTTTCACTTTCCAAAGATTTGTCAGTAAAATTCGACTATCCTCTGGGGCAGCAAAACAAATATTTCTAATCAGTGTATTCTATGATGATTTTTTTTTCTCCAATGCAAATAGATGAATCACAGTCTGAAAATTTTGTTTGCTTGTTCAGTGTGAAAATAGTTTAATTTCTTCCCATAGACATCATTCTTATTTATGGAGCTACTTACTACTGACTTTTGAAGCCACTAGAATTAATACTGCTGGACACATTGCAGATTAGTCCCAATAGAAAACACATTGAGTCATATTGATGAAAATTTTATTTCATATACGAAGTGTTGCAGTAATTAACATATCACACTACCTTCAGTTTTTATAATTATCATTTTTGCTAATTCCATAAAACTGAATAAAAATGAAAGTTTACTCCCCATCCTCAAGTAATTATTCCTCTTATCCTGCTCTTTACAGAATTAAGTTTTGAAAAAAGATTTCACTTTACAAAATATATTATTAATCATGTTAAAGGACCTTACCTTTTAAAGTTCAGCAGGAAAAGAAAATGAAATAACATGTAAATGAAGAGAATACGTGACCAGATATGGAGTAAACTTCAGAGGACGTAGACCAGTGTGGACTAGAGAAACACTAGGCAGTTTCAGTGTTTATAGAAAGAGAGACATGGAGGAGTAAGAGAAAAAAATGCAGACTGGAGAAACATAACGCTCACAAATTAGACCTTTCCACCTTGCAAGGCCATTTCTTTTGTCATTCATTGGTTAGGAGAGCCTCATACACTTCCATTTTCTCATAAATTACTTTAAATTATGTTCCACATTTAAATTATGCTAAATATTGTTAGTGACTGTGTACACCTGTGCTTCCCTGCTGGTTGTTCCTTCTCTGGTGTACTTTACAAGTATTTACAGCTTTAATGAGCTGTTTATTTGTAATTGGTCTCCCCAGGAATCTGAAGCACCATTTCATTCAATTTCAGTTATTTTCAGTGACTCTGGAGATCCTGGAAGAAGATGGCTTATATAAAACACTTCTGAATGACAGATAGGCACCACATGCTAATCCTGCCTCCAAGTTTCCATGCTTATTCCCTATGCTGCCAGTCTTTGTCAACCACCCACCACAGGTCCATTTCCCAAGTGAGAGGCAGCACTGGAGCTCAAGGCAAGAACAATGGAGTTATGGCTTTTGTCTCGACTTCCTCAGTGTCTGCTCGCAGTCATCGATCTCTCTGAGCCTGAGTTATTTATTAAATAGTAAAAAAAATATGCCATCTACCTCATGTGACTATCGTGGGGTGGACTGAGATAAGAGAGCTTATCTAGGTTTGGGGAATGTACATAGAATCATATTCTAAAATCTAAGAGGGTTTTGAGTTTTCACAGGTGCTCAGGAAGGCTTGCCTGCTCCGAGGGCACCGAGACACGTGCAGGTTCACACGGCTCCTTGGACTCCTTGACATCAGATGTGGTCTTTCTCTTCTGTATTCGCTTTGATTAGTGCCAATGCTCTTGGAGCAGCAGTCACACAAGCTTCTTCTATCCTTATTCCAGAATGAGAACTGTAATGAGCCTGTGATGTAGTTCTTTCAAGTGGCTTTCTGGCTTCTTATTTTCTTTATTTGTCACTTTTTAGATGATATTATTAATGTCATTGTTTTGGTATTACATTTTATTTTACTTTGTGCTCTAATTTTCTTGCCTTGTAATTTTCTTTGGATGATTCTATTATGCTTTCTCCCAAAACAAGCTCTTTAAGTTTGTTTTTTCCTACTACTGTCTCTTTTCCTATTTCTCTTTCCTTCTTCCTTTCTTGTAAGCTGTGGTCTTTATTACCAACAGCATGTAGCAATACTGGGTTCTTCATTTGTTTATATTCAAGGCGACGACCCTTCTATTAATTTTTTGATGTAGGTGAAATTTTCCTTATACCAAGTAGTTCACAGCTTGTTTGGGGACCATGTCCTCCCTCCAGGCTGTGGAGGAATGTGTTTTCCTATGTTTGTAGTCTGAGAGTGCAACAGAACCTCAGGTAAGTCTTTCTGCCAAGATTCTGGCAGATGTTTTTTTTTTAAATCAGAAATTAATACTATTTCTATGAGGAAAGTAACTTCGAACTTTTAATCAGTGTTACATTTCTTCCAGGAATAATGGAAAAATGTCAAATTTTGATCATTTTCTTTTTTAGAATGAAACCCTGTGTCATGTCACAATGTTTTTTATTTTTGATCAAAGCATCCCTTTGTCCCTTGAGTCCATTTCTCTTCTAATTTGAGGGCAACTATGATAATTACCATGTTTGTGTCACTATGTGATTGACTTTCCTTCTTTCATAATACTGTTTAGGAAGCGCGTGCCTGTGTGTGTGTGTGTGTGTGTGTGCGCGCGTGCTCACATGTGCTGGTGGTGTTAGGCATATTGTGGAGGATGAGGCAAGGTACTGGTATCTTTGTCTATCATTTGAAGTGAGCTTTTATCTTTTCCTTATTGATTATCACCCAGGAACTCCTCCACTTCCTGACTTGTTGCTTCATGCACATTTTATCTGGGACTGGTGCAATGATTCTTTGATCTGAATTCTACCATCTTTTAAAAATCTCTGTTGTATTTCTTATTCTTTCATGTGAACTCATGGATGATAAGTGTGGAACCTTATACTCCTTTTGTAACGTCTCTGGTAGCACTCTGTGCCTCTGCTGGACCCCACACAGAGCTTTCTAACCCTGCAGAACCTGGGAGTCGGCCCCCCCGTGTGTGTTTGGTAGAAGCACTGTGGCATTTCCCACTGTCCTTTCAGACATGTCGCTGTGGAAGGAATGTTCTTGGATGTCTTGAGATTAAAAACTGATGAGAAGCTACATGAGATTAAGAGAAATGAGAAGAGTGCTTTCATTTAATATTGTGGAAGATACATTTTTAAGACCTTATATGAGACAGAAGGAGGAGCCACACTTATTAATAAATCCAAAATCGTCATTATTTATTAATCTGGCTAATATGGAAACAAAACCCTGAAGGTAAATCATGAAGATGGTTTAGAAAGAGAGGTATTTTGGCATTTGAAATCTGATTCCATTCCACATTTGTAGTACTTCCTTTCAAGCGAGCCAGGCTTTCTCATATTTAAAAGAAAATAGTAAAAAGAATGATCAGTTTCCCACTGTGAACTGCTCTCCAGCTACTGTGCTTGTGTTTATTGTTAGACACAAGTGGATGCTTTCACTGTGATCCTTCACAATCTACATCTTTTAATTTATAAAAAATGTTCTTGGGGAACATTTCATTTCTTCAAAACAACTTTACACAAGTGTTTTAAAAACTGTATCAGATTGGCAAGTGCTATAAAATAATGAACTCTTTATTTTGCATTCTTTTGCTGTGCATAACCATAGATTTATGTGACAGAATAGCGACTGAATAATAGATCCAAAGCAGAAAGGTTCAGCGCTGTTAACATTGTTTTCTGGAGAATGACAGTGTACATAGTTGTGAATAATATTTCACTCTCCAAAAATACATTTTATGAAGTGCTTTAAGCACGGGGTAACGAAGCAACAGGAATCATAAGGACAGCTGCCCATCGTGTCTGTAAAGGGTCGCTGGGCTTAAAAGCTGCCCGCCTGGTAGATAATAACATTTATGACACCCAGAAGACTGAACATTGAAGGAAGGAATATTATTTTAACAGTGTTTTTAAGTATTGAACATATTGAATAAAAGTGTCATTAAGTTGTTTTTTAAGTTTTCCAGCTATCGCCTCTATAGCCATCCATTTTCTTAGATATAGGCATATATGCTGTTACTGTATAATTCAGCATAAAATATTTTCTTTATGATAAAAATAATGCATTGCATTAGATAGTCTGCCCTCACATCCATGGTTTCCACCTTTAAATTCAACCAACTAGATAGTGTTTTAAGAAACTGATCAAAGAATGTTTAAACAAATTGTGTTGGTGCCAAATATCCGCAGACCATATTCTTATCACTAGTCCCCAAACAATATAACAATTATTTACTGAGCATTTACATTGTATTAGCTATTATAGGTAATCTAGACATGATTTAAAGTATACAGGAGGGTGTACATAGATTATATGCAAATTCACTGCTATCTGCATTGTTTGACATAAGGGACATGACCATCCCTGGATTTTTAGATCTGTAGGTGTCTTGGAACCAATCCCTTCTGTATAGCGAAGGATAATTAAAATTCTTATTTTGGAGAGCAATTTAATAGGATATTTGAAAAATTACACATTGTTAAAAATCATTAAACAGTTCCTGCAAGTATTAATATTCAGAGCTATAGTCTCTTTGCAAAGCTGGACAGTACATCCAGGCGGGTCTGCTGCTCCTCTGCAGGAGGAAAATAAATTCAGGATTTTGTCAGTGGCCTAAAAAAATTCCAAGGGCTGCTCCTCCCTTCTTACTCTCCCAAGGGAATGGATTATTTTATTGGGATTCATGAGATACATATCTGGTATCTCTTTCCTTTTTCCACCTTCTATACAACCTTTGCAGGGAGGAATTTTCTTCTGTCTGTCTATCCATACATCTATCCTTTTAGCATCTTTTATTTATTTGCTTCTATTGAAATTGAAATTATTTAAAATTCTTCCCTCAATTGTGGTTAGTAAATACTACTCACATTTTATTTCTGCATTACCTTCAACTTGTTCATTACATGGGTTCTATTATTCTAAGACACTCTATTATTATTAGAATAGAATAGTAATATTAATACTATTATTATAAATATTACCTAAAATATTATATCTTATTCAGTTATTACTCTCAGGGGTCAGCTATTCATTACCATAGGTAATTTGGAGTCTCTTATTTAACATTATTACCAGGAATTCATTATGCAGTACACAGATTAGAAAGAAAATGAATTTTGATGTCACAGAAATGGAAAAAACCTTGGGAGTTGAAGCTACTACAAATAAACTACAAATTATCCTTGAACACTTTAGTTCTTATTTATATTACATAATGTAATGTATATTACTTAGTTCTTCAAAAATTTGAAGTGTGCATTTTGTATTTTAGATAATTTGAAAAATACTGATAATTGTTATTTATGAAATGCTGAATAACTGGGTATTTAGTACAGTGGTGGTTAGAGTGGAATTTCAACTTGATCGGCTTTGGATTCTGCCCAGGAGATTGGTGGAGCATCCTTCCAGGGTCATGGGGCACAGCTTGGGGTCTATGTCTAGTCCCTGGCCCCTCTCTGTCTCTGACACTCCTCCCTGCTTGGCTTTCATATGGTCAACAGCTGAGCTGTCTTGCATGTCCTTGCCCTTCATCCATCATGTCTTTGTCTTGGAACCAACTGGTCATGGACTGAAGCCACTAAGAGCTCTCCTTCTTTAAATTCTGAGTGTTGTGTATTATAATAAGAAATCTGACATTTTCCAAAAAACTGGTGCAAAATAAGTGGGGTTGTTGCTGTGATTATACATGACCATACATTTTAGAAGCCTTTGGAACTGGTTAGCAGAAGGGTTTTGAAAAGGTATGGAGATTCGGGCTACAGAATCCCTAGAATGTTGTAAGCAGTCTGATGGGTGATGCTGGTCAGAGCTCAGAAGACCAGAATGGTGACAGAGATTCTGACAGTAAAGACCAGGCTCAGAAGGTGTCAGTTGGGGTAAGGGACTCAGGCTCAGGAGGTGTCAGTTGGGGTAAGGGACCCAAGCTCAGGAGGTGTCAGTTGGGGTAGGGGACTCAGGGTCAGGAGGTGTCAGTTGGGGTAAAGGACTCAGGCTCAGGAGGTGTCAGTTGGGATAAAGGAGTCCACTAGCAGTTGGACTAGAGGCCATGTATGTTACACTCTGCCAGAAAACTTGTCTGCAATTCATTTAGGTTTTGAGACTTTTCTAGAGACATAGATTAAGGGCTGTAGACTAATTAATCTGGCAGAAGAAATTTTTTTTGATTGTAGCATGAGTACTACTGGCTGCTGTTAGCCAGACTTATACTTGTGGACTTGGTAAAAAGCACAGAAAAGTTTAAAAAATTTAGATTTGGGCCTAGTAGAAACCATGTGTAAAGATGGGGTTCAAGAGATGTGGATGCTAAAGAGATTATCAGCATTAAAAGAAACCAAATACTTTCTACACGGACAAGAAAAAAGATGCCTTAAGGACATGTTGGAATCAGAAAGATTCCACATATTACAAGCTCTTGGGTACTAAAGTGTCAGCCCTGATTTCAAAGGATGGCCTGGAAGACCAACCTTGGAGTCCCTGAGTGGGAAGTGCGTGAAGCTGTGAGAATGAAGCCAAAGGAGCAGTGAATAGCTGAAGAAGTTAGTCCAGGAAAGCTTCAAGCTGAATGGAGCAAGCCCAAAGAGGGACATCATATGGGCTGTAATAGGCAAAGCCATAGGCATGAGGCTCACATTTTACCACATGTATCCTGATTGCCAGATATGGAACTCCAGGACTTATTGTTTGGGATTTTGGTCTGGCTTGCCCCAATTCTTACCTCCTTATTCTTCCCTTTTGCAATGGGAATATTTACCCTGTGCCATCATACTCTGGGATTATGTGACTTGTATTTTATTCTTACAGAAGTTCACAACTAAGAGTTTGGCTTGAGTTCAGAAGAGTCTCAGACTTGAACTTTTGAAAAATGTTGTAGCTGAATTCAAGTTATACTGCAAAGCAACAGTGATACAAACAGGATGGTACTGGCACAAAAATAGACATGTAAATTGAAGGAACAGAATAGAGGCTACAGAAATACACACAGACACATTCAGCTCTTTGATCTTCGACATAGGGACCAAGAACTTATGTTGGAAGAGAGGTAGCCTTCCCAACAAATGGTGCTGGGGAAATTAGCTATCTGTTTGAATAAGATTGAAGCTGGACCCATGTCTCTCACTATGTATTAAAATAAAATCAAAATGAATCAAAGCTCTAAATATTAAAACAGAAACAATGAACTTACTGGAAGATAAAGTAGGTAAAACACTTGAAGTCTTAGGTGTAGGCAAGGATATTCTAAACAGAACTCCAAATGCCTAAAGAACAACACCTAAGTGGGGCGATAGCAAACTAAAAAGCCTTCTTCTCAGCAAATGACTCAATTATAAGACAACGTACAGAATGGGGAAAAATTGCCAGCTCTTCCTCAGATGGAGGCCTAACATCTACAATGCATAATTAACTAAAAAAAATTAGACCACCAAAAAGAAAACACTGAATCAAGAAGTGGACATGTTCAATGAATAGATACTTCTCAGAAGAAGTGCAAATAGACAACAAACATGAGAAGATATTCAACACTTCTGGTCAGTAGAGAAATGTAAGTTAAAACAATGCGAAGATTCATCTTACACCAAGAGAATATCAATCACCAAGAAATCAAAGAAAAACCAATGCCAACCCGGCTGCAGTGGAAAAGGAACCCTCCTACATTGTTGGGGAGAACGTAAACTAGTACAGCGATTATGGAAATCACTTCTCAAAAGACTAAAACTAGCAATTCCACTTGACCCTGCTGTTCCCCTTTTCTGGATCTTCCCCAAAAGCTAACAATATCATATTACAATGATACATGCACACCAATGTTTACAGCAGCCCAATTCCAGCAGGTTGGTTGCACTGTGCCTCATCCATCATGGAAGCGGCAATGTTTTATTATCACTTATTCTGGGAATGAATTTGCCTTTCCTGCTCTCAGTGTTTCTCCCAAAATTGTAATTCCTGGCTTACAGAATGACTTATTAATAGTATTACTGCCATAAATAACCTTGCTTCTGACCAAGAAAGTTATTTTGCAGCAAATGAAGTTTGTTAACAAGCACATGGCCGTAAGTTCAATGGTTACAATGTTCTTTGTCATTCTGATACACTTCACCAATTAGAATAGTGGGGTAGACCTTGGACGACACACCAGCTTGATGCCAACACCTTGGAGGTTGAGCAGAGTCTGTCAGGACATGTTATGCAACTTATATCGTGATAGACAAAGGTGCTGTTTCTTCCACAGCCAGAATAATTGGGTCTCAGAATCAAGAAGCAGAAAGGGAACTCCCTAATAATAAATTTTTGCATTCCATCCTTATGCACTTGTGTTTTGCTGAATTTGAAGTCTTAAATTCCAGAAATGTAATGCTTTTTCCCTGGAAGCACAACTGGAATCTGATCCTCCTGTGTGACCCATGAACAGCAGAGAAAAGGGGTAAATACACAGGTAGGAATGACGGATCCTCACTATGAAGGAGACGTGCTGCCAACATATCACAAGTATAAGAGGAGGGTCTGGAATTCAGAAAACCTCCCGGGGTACCTTGTGATAGCTTCATATTTCTATGATAAAAATTAACAAATGACAAAAATTCAATCCAAGCAAGTCTCTTAATGATTCTGACATTTCATAAATGGAGTTTTGGGCTACTTCACTGGCGAGGAGCCACAGTCAGCTGATGGACTTGGTTAGTGAAGGAAGAAAAATGAAGATGGAATTAAGAAAGAATTTCTAAATGCTTGCTATTATGATATAACAAGTTGCAGGGGGAAAAAGGCTTAGGATTTTTTTCACTTGTTTTAAAAGGGATATTTAAATGTGTATGTAAAATATAAAATAATGTATTTGTATATATGGGTGGTATTATAGATGTGTGCATGGATGTAAATATGTGTATAAGTATAAAGTAGAAAATAATACATTTGTGAACATGTGTTATTCAAGGTGTTTTCGAGATAGCAATTTGTGACGAAGGGGGCTGAGGTGGCTTCGTCCTTTGTCAAGGTGCTGAGCTGGAGCTACCTTTCCCAGACTTGGCTTCTCCAGTTCCATGTTCCTGTTGACTCAGGAAACCTTCCCTGAGATTTAGAAGATCCTGCCTGCCACTTCTGTTGTTGGTCTGACACAGCCCCTGGGCCTTGCTTGTCCAGCTTCAGTGGATCTGCACAGCAGGCGTGCTGTGGGTCCATTTCTCATGAGTGTCACTTGTGTCACTGAGATTGGCCACAGCCAGAGAAGAATTTTTGTTTGCCTTTGTGGGTGCTAACTGGTTCCGATTGCTATGGGTCCTGACAGGCTCAGGGTCCTTGTGAGCCTGGTCCTGGCTTTCCCTTGCTCAGCTGTGCTCACCAATGATGAGTTCTAGCAACATGTGGTGCACCAGCCTTTCCACACCTCTTCTCCAGCTGCCTTGGGTCCTTTCTCGGTGACTTTACCAAGGCTGTCCGACTCCAGAGACTGCCTTGCCCACTACTGTGTACGGCTGAATTATATAATTCATCCTTTTTTATGCTGTACCATGCATACAGGCTCTGCTTCCTTGGTGGACTCTAACTTGCTTGTAATTTCTTTCTTGTTTTTTTTGGTACCAGGGATAGAACTCAGGTCCTTGCGCTTGAGCAGCAGGCGGCAAAACCACTGAGCTAAATCCCCAGCCCTGTAATTTCTTATTTTATATTCCAAGTCTCTCAATTTCATTTTCATATCTTTTTTTAATTTTATGTAATATATGCCAAGGAACTTAGCTCTGTCTTAGAGTTCACTAGTTCTGTGTTTTCTCCCAATGTGCTTGGACAATTCACTATTTATTGGTATTCTGTTTTTATTGTACTAGATAAAATGTATAATGATGTTTTGATATACATAGTGAAATAGTTACTATAGTTAAACAAATTAATATCTCTATCATCTCACATGTTTACATTTTGTGGTACTGAGGATTGTACCCAGGGCTGTGCACTGAGCTACACCCCTAGCCCCTCTGTGACAGTTCATTGTGATGCCAGCTTCAATGGATTAAGAAACTCCTAGCAGATTAAGGAAGCCCAGTTCTGAGTGTGTCTGTGGATGATGACATGTAAGCAGCAAACTGAGGCCCCACCCTGGGTGTAAGTGGCACCAACCAATAGGCTTGTAGCCTAGATGGAATGAAAACAGAGAGAAGGAAGTCTTCCCTTTGCTTCTTTGGGGGAGCTCCAGTTTTTGACATTGCCTTGGGACATTCATCTCTGGTACCTTCAGGCTTCTGCAGACTGTTGAGTCTTCCCATGGGAGTCCTTGGCTCTCCAACTCAGACTCACCATGGATCTGCACTGAACTCCAGGCCTTTGAAATTTGACTGTGCACATATGGTTTTGATAAGTTTCTGAGCTTCTTGTGTTTAGACAAGGTTTGACTACATCACCAAGATGCCCAGGCTGGGATTACAGGTGTGTTGCTAGCATACTGGACTCATAGCATTTTGTGGTTGTCCAAGAACACCTATCTATTCTTAGCAAGTTTCCACTATACAATTCAGCATTATTAATTGTAGTCTTCAAGCTGTATCTTCAGCCTTACTTCTCCTTCATGGCTACAACTTTGGGCTCATTAGACCTACATGACCAGATGGCAGCTCATTCAGCTCCTGGAAGCTACTCTTTCTTTCCACATATTCCAGATTTGTTAGGTGGTTTTTTTTTTTTTGGTACCCGGGATCAAACTCAGGTCCTTGCGTTTGCACAGCAGGCGGTGAAACCACTGAGCTAAATCCCTGGCCCTCAGTTTTGTTAGTTTTTTGATTGCATATGTATGCAGCATTTCTTTCTGTGTCTTGTTTTAGCATGACACCTCTCCAAGTCTTCCATTTTCACACAAAAGGTAAGATCTCCTTTTCAAAAAGCACAATGTTCCATTGTGTGTGTAAATCATCTATCTACCCATTCATCACTTAGTTAAAAGGAATTTTTTTTACCAAAATATATGGTCAAACTAGCAATAGAAAGGTCAAAATAGTTGCTTTTTCGTATAACTTTGAGATTCTTACTGAAGTGAAAGAGATGGAGGATGTCTACTCTTGTTACAGAATAAGCAGACATCTCTACACCTCTTTGTCCTTCCTTGTACCACAAACAAAAGAATGGAGTAAGGTATCAACCAGAAACTCTTCAGGATGCCTACGAACAGTATTCCAAAGGTCCTGGGAGAATATAAGAATGAGAATGAGTCCTTTTATTGTGAATTTGTTGTCAGTTATCAAAATTTTGGAGTTAGTAAATATCAAAGAAAACCTATCAAATTGCAGTAATGGTCTTAACTGGTTAGAAACAGGGTTTGTATAAATTCGTTGCATCACCATTTGTCAAGTGAAATGTGCCACCTGGGATAGTGAGTGTGATAAAGTGACTTAACCGAGCCAGACTTCTTTAGAATCATGTATGTGTTTTACAGGGCTCCTCCAGAACTAGATCAAAATAATTAAGTGAACTATGAATTAAATACTTCCTTGTATTGAGTTAATTCAATGAGGATCCCTACATTTTGCTCTCAAATTGCTAAAACAGAACAGACAGACATTACATGTGAGATTGGTGAGTGGATGTCACCCCAGCAGGTTCCAGATGGCGTTCTGTTCTCCAACAGAATAAACCAGGCTGTCCCAACATACACGCGGAAGTCCCAAGCCAGAGCGTGGTGTCCGGTACTCTTACATGTTCCCTGAGATTTGGTGGGATGCAACTGTCTTAATTTCCAGCCAGAGAAACCTTTAACACAGCCCGTCCAAAAGCAAACTGCAAAGAGAAAATTGTGTTGTACAGCCTTGGGAAGAAAATCCCATCCTTTGATTTGCACCATGGCTCCTTTGGAAATGGAATGTTAAACATTAGCATGGGATTTGATATAAATTAAGTTATTTTTTTCCTGTGTTGGAAAAATTTTTTCTTTAGTACAGATATATATATATATTTTATTTAGATTACATCACATACTCAAAAACATTGTAAACATCTCAATAATTGTACAATAATTTAAAAGCAAACATTTATTTGATGATGTCATAGCATTATTCATTTATTCAGTTTACCATCTGGGCCTGAAGTTCAAGAATTTTCTTAGTTTTTATTGCTGAGATCATAAAGTTTTATTTATGATGTATTTGTGTTTTTGAAAATGACTGGCCATAAAGATTACTTTAGGAGTTATCTTTTTAACTTTTAGATTTTTTTTTTTTTTTTGGTCAGTACCAGGGATTGAACTCAGGACCTTGCTCTTGCGAGGCAGGCGAGGTGCCACTGAGCTAAATCCCTGGCCCCTTAACTTTTAGATTTTAAGTTTTATCAAATTGATACTCACAGACCCTCATCTGAATTATATCAAGGTCAATAATCTTCCTGTGGGTATGTGCAATTCTAGGAATTGGGCTTTGAACCTTGAGCCTTTGCAGTGAGCTACATCTCCAGCTCTTTTTTAGTTTTTAATTTTGAGACAGGATCTCATAAAGTTGCTATGTTGACTAGGCTGAGCTCAAATTTGCAATTCTCTTGCCTCAGCCCCCCAGAGTGCATGGATTACAGGTAAACAGCACCATGCCCAGTGAAGGACAATAGTCTTTGGACTGCTTAGAACATGTACAAAAAGTTAGAAATTATTCAAACTGCTAATTTTTATTTCTGACTCTATTTTTGATAACACCTTTTGATGAAATCTTGGAGTGCCTGTGTGTTTATGGCTCAAGACCTGTCATAGTTGAAAATACCTGTTGTCCCAATCAGGATGGAAGATTTGTCACCAGTAGATCCTGTGGTAATGAGAAATAAATGCGACAACACTTAGCAGCGAGGCTGGTTATGGGAAAACTCAATTCTACTGGGAAAATTATTTAAATAAAATTAGCAAACAAGTCTCAGAAACGCTGTGACTTGGTCATCCATGACCTTGCTAATATTAAGTGTGAAGCAGAAACCAGGACCTGACCCCCACTTGTTTTATCTAATTCTCCTCATCTGCGTTATTATCATGCTATAGTTCTGTTTAAAGTCAGACTTGTGATCAAAACTATCTGAAAGCTTTTCTATGCCTTATGCAACCAATTAGGAAATTCTCAGCCTCTACAATTTCTAGAACATTCTCTGACCATATCATTAGTAACTATATGGATGATGGAATTGCCTAGGATGCATTTCAAACCATACGACACTTGCATTTTATTTGTCAAAATTCTGGATAATTAACCCACAGCTGTCCTTCAACAATGGTTTGTTTGTTTTTTTTTTTTTCTTTTTTTTTTGGTACTGGGGATAAAACTCTGGACCTTGCACTTGTGAGGCAGGCTCTGGAAACACTGAACTACATTCCTGGCCGGAAACTGGTATTTTTAGAATGTTCTCTGGGAATCTAATCTGCAGCCAGGGTTCAGAATGTCCGTTTGATGTTACATAGCACTACGGTTTGCTACACTAAATATTTTACGGTATTCAAGAATTTATCAAGCTGGAATTAAGAATAAAAAGCTTAGAAATAGGCTTAGAATTTATTATTTTATACACTTCCTTAGACAGGAATATTTCTTATTACATTTCTGTTCGGTAATTAGCTAGTGTTGATAAAGTTTCATACCAAATATCTTCCCTTCTCATTCAGAAATACCTTTGCATTTGTTTTTGAAAAAAAAAACAAACAAACTTCTGATCAGAAAATTTTACTGATTATTTATTCTTGCATCTTCAAAAATTTCCCAGTTAATATTACTATCTTTATCCACTGGACATATTCCAGTGAGTATACATTTTGAATTATTTCATTGTTATTTGTTATAATCTCCCTGCTTTTTTCCTCCATGTAGTCAGGTCTGAATATTCTGACCTTCAAATGCTGAGGACAAAAAGCTTCTCTTAGCCTCTTTCCTACAAGCTCAGAGTTGCTTGTGAGTTGTGGATCCATTCAACTGAAATGGAAAACCAAATCCCATGTTTGAATTTCCAGTCTGCCAGCAATAAATGAACGTGAATCTGTCGAACACGAGTTAGCACTCCCTAAATACTGGAAGGTTGGGAATCATATTTGTGTTCATTTGATCTGGAGGTTTAGTTCAAGATAAAAGTTGAAAAGACATAAGAGTTCACCCAGCTGAGTATTTTAGAAATGTAGGCTTGAAAAGTAAGGTACAGTAGTAGCGCTAGTCGAAATTCTGTTTTAAAAAATGACAAGAGAGGTGCAAAGAAATTTCAAAGCACAACATGATGCACCAAGACTTCCTTAGTGCTTTGGAGGAAGAAACAAGATTTGGTTAACATTGAGTTTCAAGTGGCAGGAAGATGTCTTAATAAAAGAATCTGACAGGTAATTGAAAATAACACCTAGAGTTTGAATAAGAAAATATAAATAAGCTTACAGATATAAAAACTCTCACTAAATAAGAGTTGCAATCCTGTGATGGGATGAGGTCTTCGAGAAAGGCAATGTAGTGGCTGAGTCTTTGGGAAAGAGCTTGCTATGATCCAGTCAATGTATCTGACGCCTACTGAGTTCCTTCTCACTGTAGGACTTCAGAGTTATGGAATAAGAGGCCCTATTGTTACTCCTACCCACTGCTGTCTCCAGTTTTCCCTCTGCTGTGTATTCTTTACTCCTATCATCTTTATTTTTCACACTTGCTGAGTTGAGATAGGTGGAGTTTTTTTTCAGTGGAGATGAAAATGATTTAAAAATTGTGTGCTTATTTTGTACTGCATAACTAAACTTACCCCACACTATCTTATTTCTTTTGCATGGAAAATTTTGAGAGCAGAAGTAGAAAACAATGGAAAGATTTGCTTTTTCACCATGTTCAGAGTGGGCCTTTTGAAAGTGCATACTTGATGGTAAATTAATGTTGATGTAATTACAAGGAGAGAGGTAGTGACAAAGACAACCAGCAGATGCTGAGCTTCAGAGGTTGTGAAGTTGCTGCACTAATTTCATGGTTATTACTGAGGCTCTGGGCCAGATGGAATGTCTGCATGGTCATTTTTATCACCGAAGTGATGAGAATCACAACCTGGCCATTCACAGTTGACTCTTGCCACCCTGGACCCTGCGTGCTGCATGGTACGGTATACCCTGAGAGAGGCAACAGATGCAAGCATGGAGCCATTATGGAAATGAGATTCACTCCCGTGAACCCATACAAGGTGTTTATGAGGGTGGCACACCTTTGGTTTGGCACCTATGTGAGGTCTGACTTTCTCGAGATGGTTCTAATTGATTTTCAGCAGCAATTTTTGCTTTATCCACACATTGGCCTTCTGAAAACTTCCCAAATGAATGTGAGAAAAGCAAACACAGTTTCTTAAAGATTTAGTAAATGGCAAATGGAAATAGAATTATTTCTCATGTGGATTATAGGAAGGTGTGTATCATCTACACATTTATTATTCAGAACAACATTATGATATTAGTTATACAGTTTTATAGGCAATACTTGTCTATAAATTTAAAAACATTAACTTTATAAGTCAAATTTACAATCTTTAAAGATAAGACTTTGCCTTGACCTATGACCTCAGATAGAGATAAACCAGCAATTTAATCCTGTTTCATTTGAAAATAAACATGTCGAGACCTTTCAAAAATAAATCAATATTAGAAAACCAAATTGATTAATCTGGAAAAATAGTAGTTGATTATAAATAACTGGTAGTGATTAATTTTCTAAACTCCTAAGTTTATGAAAATTGTGTTTTCAAAAATCAAAATAAAATGAGGCTACATTATAGATTTTAAGTGTTCTCATCATGATCAATATGAGGTAATGTATTTATTATTAGGTCAATTTAGCCAACTGACAATGTAGGCAAATATCAAGACAATGTTGTACATCATAAATATATATCAGTTCATAAATTAAAATAATATGAAAAAGAAGATTAAATTATTTTGAAGAAGTACATTTTAGAGAGATATCTTTCTTTTTGATAGATATTGTTATGAAATGCAAAACCTTGTAAATAGACAAAAGATGAATTGTATGCATAGGAATAAGCAACAACATAAATCTAGATTTTTTTCTAAAAATGCTGAGGAGACTTTTGAACTGCCAATATATTTTAAAATGCTGCTCTTACAAATTCTATTTTCAAGTATTAATCATGAAAATTTATGAAAATTGTTAAATAACTTTCATTAATTTTGCGATTCTACCAGTAAAATAGGAAATATCTTTATTACAATGTTCTTTCTTATAAATAAAGAATAGAATCTTAGATAACGTTGAATAAAGTTTCCAACTTTAAAGAAAAAAATGCATATTTTTGCGAGCAGAATGTAATTTTTGCAAATATTGGTATTTTCTAGGACCATGAAAAGTTGTTTCTGATCACAGGTGAAACTACATTCTAACCATTTTTGTCTAATCATTGCATATTTACATAGTAACAATCGCTTTTAGCATTTTTATGGCATACAGTGTCAATAATAGATCATTTATTCTTGATATTAATTTGTAGAGGGGAAACATGAGTGAAGTAGACGCTAAAAATGCTTAGTTTACTCGAGTTGCTCAAAGAGTTGAGCCGGTTTCAACCGTGGCAAAGGTCTCAGGTTCTTCGGCCACTTCCTTCTCATATGAGCAAGATATTTGTAGGGCCACTGTAACTTTGCAATTCCTTTGTTAGAGAGTGGTGAAAGTGTCAGAACAGAATTAAATAAGAATAATTTCTATACCACTAGAATAATAAGTCCCATTCAATGCACTCAATGATGGTCTAGATTTACATAAAGATAAAACATAAAAAACTTTATGAACCGTAGTAAAATGCATATCAGTATATATAACACACAGAACTACAATACACATAACAATGAAAGAGCCTGATCCTTCACTATGTTAGAGGAGCTCTGACATTTTCTATTTTCTTCTAATATCATTCTATTTTTAAAAGTTAACCAGGAGCTACTAAATTAATTTTCTGTTTCACAAATGGCTTCTGACATAGGGATTGAATAACACAGATTTGAGCAAGTTTGAATCTCACATTGTCTATTATATTTCATACAACAAAGCATGATAGATGTTAGGGGTTTTTTCTCTGAAGTAGTAGCTGAGACATAAATATTCCATTTTAATGATTAAAGAGACATATTCTTTTCCAGGCTAGAAAAAGTAGGAATTCTAGAAAACTTACAAATTCAACTAAAAAGTAGGATGAGGGAATAACTGTAAGTATGATTTTTCAATCTGAAAATTATTTCTAATTCACAGCACCATTCAGGCAAATGAACAGACAGTCCCAAGGCCTGAGGTCATTGACTGTAGCCTCAAAACCAAATTTCTCAAAAAGAGCACTACTGTTAATGTTTAACCTTAAGCAATGTAATTTCTTTGTAAATTCTCAAAAATAACCTTAGTTGCAAAATTTGTTATAAGTTGGATCTGGAATAGACAATTCAGTATAGTGCGGACAAAATTATGCATTGGCATTTTACAAGTGGAACCATTTCCAAAGGACTGGCTCAGGTCTTCCTACCAGCTCCTGAGTACTTCTTAAAGCTAGTATGAGAAGGAAAAGTTCTTCCAAGATAAATCAATGAGTTAATCAGTGAAGCAGAGTCAATGAGAAGATCCTACGTGTCGAAGGATGAAAAATATATTTTCATAAATGGATACTTTTACAGAAGCAAACCCACATTTATCTTAATTTTTATTTTTAATAGAAAAGGAAGGCTCTACCTGTACATTTTTTCTTGTAAGGAAAAATGCATAATTGTAAGTGGTGAAAATAGCAAATATATTAACTTCATGAAATATGAACAACAATAGGTAAAGTATTTGCAAAACTATAGAACTCTTCGAAATGTTCCATGTGACATCTTTTGAAAGTATCTCATAAGTTTTATGCTTTTATGAATCCATTTTCATCCTGAGCTACTGACTCAATTCACTAAATTACTTGACTCTCCTGTGCTCTGTTCTTGTAGCTCTCATAAATTCTATCTTGAGTGTCTATGTTTCATCTTCCCTTCTACAAATTAGTACTGCAAATAAAAGTCTTGATATTGTTCACTATAAATGAGACAAATAAATCTTAATAAGTACATGCAGAAAATTAAGATGCAAATGGCAAAAATATACTTTTGTCTGAAAGCAGACAAAAACTTATTTTACACAAGTCCATAGAGATGTTATTTCTTTTCTCTAGGGTAGAAATAGTTGGGATTCTTCTGACAAGTTACAAATAATCTTTTATCATTTGCATAGATCGGAATATAAGAACAAAATTTGTGAACCTTTTTCTAACATGTAGGCATAACCTATTGCCTATTAGCTTTATACTAATTTCATTTTATATTTTGAGCATTTACTTTAACTTGATATGCTAGTCTATTTGGTTAAATTATGGATTCAGTTAGAATTTTAAGAATTAGATGTGGTATAAATATATTCATATATAGAAATATCAGCAAGCAAATCATAAAAAGTAAGAGATATTTAAAGAACTAAGGTCATTAAAATAAGCTAAATATGAGACTAATAATTTCAGACATAAAATTATTAAATTTCACTAAATACTAAGAACAACAAAATGGATACCTAAATGTTTTGGCCCAGAATGCTATCTTTTTTTATTAATAAACCCAGATATAATCTTTAGAGTACTAATAAATATCAGATTTTATAAGATGTCTGCAACATAAGAAGTGTTGCCATTTTGTATTTGGAATTTATTTCATGGAAATATTAAGATTGCAGATCATGGAGCCTAAGCGCATGAGTTTGGTTTATTATCCATCACTAATCAGCCACGTTGTCCAAAGCATGTGTGCAGCCCCAGTCTGCTGAGCATCTTAGGGCAGGAACAGGATAAAGTCTCCTCTCAGAGCTGCTCAGGCAATAGAGGAATCGAACACATGCAGTGGTGAGGACCATTGGCTCACAGAAATAGCTGTCTCGGTGCTAGTAATGTTTTCCACCAGCCTGGTTCACAGCCGTGGTTCCTTCATTAAAACAATACTTTTAATATCTTCTCTTTTCTTTTTCCTTTACACATTTCAGTTCTTACATTTCAATAGAAAATGTGGGGTTTTTTTTAATAAAATGGAGTACTACTCAGCCATAAAGAATGAGAAACTAGAGACATTTATAGGTAAATGGATGCACATTGAGGCCATCCTCTTAAGTGAAATAAATAGGACACACATGTGTAAATACTGAATAGTTTCTCTGGTGCAAAAAACTAAAAGTGTAAATAAGGGCTAAAAGGTATAATAGGTCATGTGAAACAGGAAGAAAAGGGGCAAAGGGGAAGGGAAAGTGGGATGGGTAGGGGAAAGGAAAGAAGGGAATGGAATTAATATGAGAAAATGAAAAAGTGGAAACAAAGTCTTTGTAAATAGGGAGGGATGGAGGGGTTGAAGGGAGGGCAGGGGAAGGAGAAAAAATAAGAACCAAGAGAGATTATGTAAAGGTGCAAATTTCCAGTGATGAATGTCATTATACTGTACACCTAAAATGAATGGAAAAACTAATTTTTTAAAAAAAGAACCCACAAGCCTTTGCTACATGATTGATTCATTGAATTGGTTTCCTTAACCCTAATTTTTGTCCTAGTTTTGGGAACTTCAACTGCCAATTGCCTGCGTTAGAGAGAAGAGAATTTGGGGCGAGGAAGACAAAGGAGCAACAAGCAAGCTTTCTCACGGGAAGGATGTGAACTTGCTCTTTAAGTAGTTGTGTCACTTTTGCTTTCAAATTAAAGACATGCGTCGTACTTACTATTCTATTCATGGATCTCTTTTTTTTGTTGCCCAGAATGTTACTCAGCTTCAAGATGTGTTTTCCAGGTCTTGTAAAACTAACTGAATATTGGAGTTTGTATTGCTGCGGGATTTAACGGAGGGCGTACGGTTTGTTCTGTAATGCCTCCCGTTGTCCTTTCCTCTTGTCTTACTCCCTCCCCTGGGTGATACCAAGATGCTAAAGGCCTCCATGGGACTCTCGCAGCGCTCGCTCCCCCTGTGCTGCTCTGGAGATGCCCAGCGTCTGCGGCCTTGGCCTTGTTCCTAGAAAGCAGTGGCAACTCCAGCCCGGCCGCTCAGTATTGACCCTCCGAGAGGGAGAAATGGGGAAGCTGGGAACTGACTGAGCTGCTGCCTGCCAAAGTCCCAGCCCCTGCTCACCTGCAGCTGCTGTCCCCCGAGGATGAGGACAAGGACGTGAAGAGGCCCCTTCCCCGCCTGCCCTGCACCACGCTCTGCGCTCTCCGGTTCCCAAGGCGGTGCTGTCTTCTACCGGAAGTTCCCGACTGCCTGTTTCTCTTCCTCGCCCTTATGAATTAGAGCAAAGCTGTCTTCTCTAAGACGCTTTCTCTTTTTATTAGTGCTCATCAATCTTAGAAAATCTTGGGTTTCTATATGGTATTTTCATATAACGTTTGTTGTTCGTGTTGTTGTTCTGGTCCCTGGGATCGAACTCAGGACCTTGCACTTGCAAGGCAGGCGCGGCGCCACTGAGCTACATCCCCAGCCCAGCCACCTATAAAGTTTTGATCAGCTGCATTCCCCATTGCCCTCTTTTCCATCTCCCTCTCCCTGCCCCTTATTTTCTTCCTCTTGTCCGGTGTCAGTCTCCCTCCAAGAGGATTTATTCACACCCTGAAGGCAGCCGGGCTGCTGTCCTGAGATCACAAGCCAGGTCTCCACTGCGGGAACCCAATGCACATCGCAAGTGATTTCTTGCCTTTTTCCTGGCCTTAAGCTCCAGAGAAGAGTTCCTGCCTTTGCACTAGTATATTACAGCATCTACTGAAGCCCTTCTGGTACAGTAGCAGAGTTGCCTGAATCAGAATATTCAGCTGAGCAGAATAAACGTGGATCTTATTTCCGTTCTGAGTAAACCCAATAAATCAATTATTGACTGGTAAGGAAAACCAACGTTGGATTATGTGTCTATCGCTTTCTGTTACCATATTAAATAACTAAATAATTAAAAATAATGCATTCAATAATAAATAAATAATCATCCTAAAGAGAAGAGCGGTTTATTTTTGCTCACAGTTCTGGAGGTTTCAGTCCAAGACCGGCTCTCTAACCCTCTGGGCGGTGGTGGCTGTGGGTCCTGGCAAGGTCATGAGGTGGGGGAGTGGGGGAGCTTTCGCATCCAGAGGGAAAACAAAAGAGAAAGTTGAGGCCAGAGCCCGGTATTTCCTCCAGGGACGCTTCCGGTGACCTAAAGTCCTACCCTCGGCTCCACCTGTTAAATGCTTCCCCATCTTTTGATAGCATCTGAGGCAGGGGCTAAGTAACACACTTTGAGGGAAACCCCAAAACACAGCAGGTCTGAGGGGAGGATCTTTTGCACATTATTCATTCTTTGAAGCAACACATAACAATATATAAAATTAATAAGGTCATTAATAAATTCTTTTTCAAATTCAAATAGAAAATGAGCTATGTTGGACTGAATAAAGTTCACTTCTTAGTAATGTAGAAACATACTGAAGGTTTTGCCTGACAATGAAAAGCTGAGTAATAAAAACTACTGCATGGATGGCATAATGCTTACTGTAGTCTTTTCCATTACATATTCCATAACAGTTTTAGATACAGGATCTAAAACTAAATAGCAAATAAATTTGGAAAGAGTATGTGTTATCCTTTCTTGGAGATGCACTATTTACATTCACTTATTAAAGGCTCTGAGAACTTTTGCAATAAAGTGATAGATAACTTTGAAAATACTTTTCATAAGGTTTTTTGACTATTCATACATCCCACAGGTTAGTATTTCAGGAAAACACCTTATAAAACATTTATATCATTTTCATGTACATCTTGAGTAAAGAAAATAGAGGATTCTTAATTCTTTTGCAAGTTCTATCCCATATGTTGGAATATATTAAAATTAAACATATTTCATGAAAGTATCCACGGAAGTTGGTAGGTATCAGAGAAAATAAACATAAAAGTGAGTTTGAAAGTATAAGTACAAAGGGAAAATAGGAAGATGGACCTGAGAATGCTTGCTTTCAAAGAGTTAATCATTAAATAAAATGAAATAGACTTGCAGGAAAAAGAAAACAAGGGTAAAGAGTGAACTCGATTTACCTGGGAGGTGGGAACACTTCATTATAGGTAAAGCAGCATTGGTTCTGCAGCAGGGCTTGGATCTTCCGCACCTAGTTTTCCAACCAATACGTGCAAATTCATCTCCTTAGTCATGCAGCTGTAGACCCCAGGACATCTTGGAGACTCATTCAAATGTCACAAATAAATGGTGTTTTCACAACTTGGAATCTTGACACACAGCTACTTTTGAGAACAGTTTTCAGATCTTTGTCAAGTCTGCCAGATGGAAGTTAAAAGCATTGAAATCCCTCCATATATTTTAGGAAAAACATGATTGCTTAAGTAGTATGGAAGCTTTGAAGTTTCAGTATGTAGTATTCCAGGTAGTAAGCCTTTCTTAAGCCCAAATGGGGGTAGATTTCATTGGATATATTTTCCAAAAACTACAAGAATTTCTCTTTATAGATATTGGCAGTGCTCTGAAAGTTTCATTATATTGTAGCATGTATAAAGAATGATCAAAATCTAATAAACAGCAGGATTGGGAACAATGTCAAGGGTCTGTACATGATCAATATGGAGTTGTTATTTAAAGAAAACAAAACAAATACAAGAACTTTTAGCACCTTCCAGAAAGCAGGATCAGAATGCCTAAAAATTACAGCTCAAATTGTGAATTTTTATTGGCTTAGCATCAACAGAAACATTGCTTAGGTGACAAAAGTATTCATTAATCAAAAAGTTTTTATTGAGAGCTAAATGGTGGAAATCAGACTATGAAATAGGAATATATAAGCCAACCAGGCAGATGTGGGTTCCAGAACCCATGAATCTTAGGTACTTCATTATAAGTACTTAGGTACTTATACTTCATTGGGAAGTATAGGAAAGAAAACAGAAGAATAAATATTTGTGGGATTTATCCAGTGACAAATGTATGAAATGTTCCTATTCTAGGTGGTTGTGGGTCAGAAAAAAGAAACGATTTTTAGGGGAAAGTTACATGTAATTTACAACCCAAAATACAAGTAAGCAGGAAGATTAGGATGGGAAGAGAAGGTGGATTTAAACAGAAAAGAAAACAGTGGGAGGTCCGGAAGGTGAGGAATGCTCCAGAGTGGAAACAGCCAGAATACTGAGGCTGCAGCAGGAAACTGTAGGGACTCTTGCTGTTGTCCGGTAGAAAAGTGGATATGGATCCATGGTAAATGTGGCAGGGAAGACAGAATGAATAGGTGGTTTCAAATCATATTTAATAATATTAGTAATAGGCATAAATTAGCTACACTTTCTTGGATACTCCCTAGAGAAACTTTGCTAATTGCTTTCTCTGAGTTATACTTATTCCTCCTTAATTTATGAATGTTCATAAAGTATTTATTTTAAAAGAAATTTTAAAAGAAACCGAAGACTTAGAAAAGCCAAGATTACATGTCTCTAAAAGAAGCAGGGATTTATTTCCATACATCTCAGTCTAAAGCCCATTTATTTCTGCATTGTCTTAGGAGAGGAATAGTTTATTTGACATAAAGATTGGAGAACAGTGCTAAAACATTGTATTTAGTTTTCTTGCTTTTGTAGCTATGTAGGTTATGCCAACGGAAGTGTAAGATAGGTACATACGCGAAGTTTAAAGACATTGTTTCATGTATTAAATGTTTTGGGCCTCTACTACACTGAAATAAAGTGTGAATACAACATCTATACAATATATAAAGGGTGATCAAATTATACTGTGTATGTTTACATTATAAAAAAGGTTACGGTAAAAGACATATTCCCATTAATCCCCTTCCCTTCAAACACACTTATCCATCATTCTTTCCACTTTCTGAATTAGTTCTGGAAGTCCAGTCTTCACAGGTATGATAAAATTTGGGGAATGTGCTGAGAAGTGACATCCAATAGAAAGTCAGGCTAGTAAACACATGATGGTGTGTCCTCGTCCATCTTATTCAGCAGATCTGGCACTATGTGACTTCTGGCTCTTTGCTGAAGTCAAAATGACCATGAAAGGTCAGTAAACCTTTTCTACCAATCCTGGGCATTGAGGCAGCTGTGACAATGTTTAGACACTCATGAAAGAGGACTTGCAGAACTGCTGCAGAACATGGAAAGAACGATGGGATAGGTATGTTCACAGTGAGCAGGAGTGTTGATGCAGATGAATGGCAATATCTTTGACTGTAAAATATTTATGAAATTTAAACATTTGCCATATTTTGTGATTGCCTTTGTAGATGCAGACAGATTTTCATTACAAAACTCCAGTAAACACCCGGAGTTCAGAAGAGAGACTGTAACTCTAAAGGTAGACTTGGGAATTGTTAGCCTAAATTTCAGGAGTAAGTCAGAATTTATTTCTATTATTGAGGCCAGAATCCTAGCATAGTGGAAAAACAGTGATGCAGTCAGAAGTGTGTCACCCTCGATTGTGGTTCTAAGGAGTCAACCCATGTGGCATTGCTGAGTGCTCCCAGCAGAGTCTGTCAAATAAGAACATTGCTGAACTTCTGATCAGACAGGAACAAGCAAGCCACATTTTGTTTTTTTAGGTCTTGTTATTACAGAATTTCCCTAGTGCCTTGTATCAGCTGCTATCATTTATTTGTCTTCTGTTTTGTTACACAACCTTTAAAATTACCCTAAATACCTAAGGACATCATTGAATAACTGATAATCTTTTGTATAATTGAAACTTTTAAATGACAATTCAAAGATTTTGAATGACAGTTTTCCTCCACTAAAATGTTCAACTCTTTCACATATTCCAACTTCATAGTATTAAATTACAGAAGAATCTGAACACAGTGTTGAACTTTCCTTTTATCCATAACAATCCACACCAATGCAATTTTTAAAAATATAGATAAATATTTTGGTTAGGTTGTATGCACTTTCAATCACAGTTATAACAATATCCAAGTGCACATATTATGTTATTATATGAGGGTTGAACATACTCATAACATCATTCTACAATAATATGAACAAAATCCAGACTTAGCTACAGACATTAGGAACCAAACATATTTGATTTCTGAAAGCTACTAAGAATATTTTCCTAAAAATTTCTTTCTAAATAGTTCAGCAATGATCTTAAGACACCAGTTCTTGTGGACATAGCTTTGTCTTTACTTTGGTGGGTTTGTTGGGGCAGAGCCATAGGTCCACATCCCTTCCTGGTCACCCGTTCAACAACATGTCCCGGCCGCTTTCTGTCCTCCCACTCATTCATTTGTTTTCTAACTGCTGAATCTGAGCAGAAGTGTTGGTCAAAAGTGCCTTAATCCCCCTCTATTCTTCTGCCTTAGGAGTTTCCAAGTAAGAAACCTACAGCCACAAGCACATCTCTTCAGTGCAGATTCGAAAAACAATTATCAGAGGAAGGAGGTGCTCAACACAGCCCATCTGTCTACAAGGAAGAGAATCTTAAACTGGGAAATGCATGCTATCACCACCCCAAAAGCACATCCTAAGATATATGTTTCATTATCAATGAAGGTGATATCGAGATATAGTAGAAGAAATAAAGATAGGAAAGACGGAAAAAGAACATAAGTTTTTGTCTTTCTTTCTTATTACCTCTGGGTAGGATTCCTGCTCCATTTTGCAGGTAGAAATTCTAATGCAATCATTTGGGCAAAGTTGGCAAAACAATGTTTATTAACCCTAAGATTTTTCCTAATCTGTATCATTCCCTTCAATACTGAACATAACCAAATAAAAGGAAACCAGCTTTCAGGATTTACAGAACTCCTAATTATCCAGTTCCAGATGGCCTGCAATGATGTGCAGAATGCTCCAAACTTTCAGCCATCTCAGACTCCAGGAAAACAGAGCCTGAAGACCCCCCATGATGAGGTCAACTCTCACGCAAAAGCAGTCACTACATAGGGACCAAATTAAATTGCCCCTCAAGCCAAAAGTGTCCCTCCACAACTATGAATGCAAAAACTGAGCTGATGAGGGGGCAGGCTCTGCCCTCCAGAACTAAAACCTAAAACCTGGCCTCTGGCTGTTGTGGCTGGGCAGGTATCAGAGTGCATCTCCTCCGATCATTCTACATGGAGTCTTTTCCTAGTCTCCCTTACTTTCTAATTCTGCCCAATAAACCTTTCTATGCTTCACAGCGATGTGCCCTAAAATGATTTTCCCATGTCATGTCCCAAAAACTGGATGGGCAGGCCAAGTCTAGTTTCCTATTTCCTCTTTGGAGATCTACTGGAACCCACCTAATGACAATATTTTGCCTTATGTGTGACAATATTATTTTTCATTTCTTAATTAGTTCAATGCTTGGATGAAGAGAAGAGTATTATATATCATGGGTTCTCAAATTCTACAACAGATAATTTTTAGAAAATTCTATAAAATTGTATGAGAGCATAGCTGTCTTCATCACTGCCCTGGATACTGTGGAGGAAAACATGGCATGTGATTTACTGACCTCAAAGAATTTATAATTTTCAGGAATGAAAGCTAATATATGAAACAAAAGAAGACTGGGGAGTTATGAATGCAGTAAGAATTTAGAGAAGACTGAAGCATTTATCAAGAATAATTTTATGTTGGCTTTTAGGGTAACAGGTAAAGCTAGTGTAGATAGAGAGAAGAGGGTGCGTATCCCACTTGGAGAAAGTTACAGGATTACAGGTCCTGGGCAGGGAAGTCTGGAGTTGACTCCCAGAGATGGACAGCCCCTTGGGAGGACAATGGAAAAAGCCTCCCATTTCTGGTCAAAGATAGTTGTCAAAATATAAAAAAATATATATTTATTAGGATTTGAAGTGAAAGTGCAGTTATCAAAATATAGAAAAATATACATTTATTAGGATTTGAATGACTTATATGTGATTTGTGGTCTCTGCTATGATTTGAAACAGTGCTATATAATTCATTTTGCTTCTGCATTATTTATTTGCATTTATCCTTGCTCATGGATAGACAGTAAATATTCTGTCCTCACAATGCCTTTGGAAAAAGCCATTTACCTAGGTTTCTTTTCCAAAAGCATCCTAGGCTGAAATTTCATAATGAAAATACATGGCATGCCCAAAAGATTATTTGTATATTACTACCAATAAACTTAATAGTATGCATTTCCCCCAATGGAAATATATGATAACACTGATGGAAGAGAAGCCTTTGAGATTATTATAACATTGTTATTTTCTAAGTGGAGTAAATTTATTCTAATGTGTGCATCTCATTATTTGTCACCCCAAATAGCTTCATTGGTCCGGCATTGAGCTATGACATTTTTTAAAGTAAATTTTAATTTTGATAACTCTAGGCAAGAGCATGTATATTATTAAGTGGGATCACAGATGACAAGAAGGTGATAAATATGAAATTAAAACAGCATTCTAATTTGGTAGACAGGTTTCTATTATGCTTACTTGGCTCCCAGTACTGAAAGCTCATAGAGCGAGAGGCTGCCTAGTTCATCATGAGCATCTCAAAGTAATTTGTTATGACGGGACACCATGTGGGCTCCTTGGATGCAGTGACTCTCACCGGTCTTTAATCTTCCTTCCTTCCTTCTTTCTCTGATTCTTGCCTTCCAACTTCAAACACTGCACAACAGTAGAGATCAAGGATTAACAGTCATGCTTAACTCTGTATAAAAGCATCATAGACATATTTCTTTATTAAAAACTTGAGAAACAAATTTACTAAATGACACTGAAACCATCTACTTTTATAAATCATGCACTGCCACACCATACATTAAATCTCCCACCAATATTATGAATAGTATGATGCTATTAGACTACATATTAGTATGATCTCTACTACAACCAAGTACTATTCCACTAATTACTGAGAATTCACTAAATTATACAAGGCCACTCTGCACAATATTTAGAGAAGAACTCAAGAATAGTTTATGAAATATCAAAATCTGTACTCTATATTTTGTATCTACTTCCTTTTCAAAACTCATAATTTACCTTTGGATTTTGTTCTACCATATCAACCCTTTGTGTGATTCGCATCTTTAGGGATGACAGTTATTGAGTGCATTTTAAAATCAATCCATAGTAGCAGTAGATATGAAAAGGTTACATTCAGACAACCCAGTTTCTGGATCCTGGCTGTGTCACTTACCCAATCTCAGTGGAAACTTGCTAAAAGTAAATATTAAAAGAAATAACTTAGTCAACACTCCAGTATTTAGTAGTTCCACACTCAAAATAATCACTCATTTTAGCACTTCATATTTGGTTTTTTTTTGTTTTTGTTTTTGTTTTTTTTGTTACCAGGATCAAACTCAGGACCTTGTGCTCGCAAGGCAGGCAGCGGAACCACTGAGCTAAATCCCCAGCCCCAACACTTCATACTTGTAAGTAAAGGAAAATTGAGTAGCTGAATGGGAGAAAAATCATGACAAATATTTTTGGTTATTAGTAACAGAAAACCAAAAAGAGCGGTTAAACAAGTATCAAAACTTATTTTTGCTTCAACTGAAAGAGGCTCAGTATTAGGTGTACTAGTGTTGGTACCGCAGGGAAAAGATAATAAAGGAACAGATATCTATTTTCGGGAATGGAAAATGTGCTTACAGATATAAGGGCTTATAAAAGATGTTGCTAAAATTATGTCAGAGTATTTGATCATTTAAATTAAATGGACAAATTACAAGGAAAATAAATCACACAAAATGACTTGTGAAAAAGAAAGTTTAATACTTAAGCCAACCTATAAAACCTTATCATTATAAGAATTTAAATCTTTTGCTTCTGTGATGAGTTATAACAAATATTTCAATCTAGGAAAAACATTATACAGTATACAAAAATTAATATTTCCTAATATGTTTGTGAGGGTACGCTTTTCTATGATAGCGATAACTGTGTAAAAATTGACAATTACAGACAATCTCAGTAGTAAGCATGTCTGTATATACACTAGACAATGTACTAAATAACTCATTCCATAAACACATCAATTTTATGGTATATTATGATGACAAATTTTGCAATGAACCAGGCTCAGCGAAACAAATACTACACAATCTCTTATATGTGGAAGCTAAACAGTTGAATTTAAAATTAGAAGTAAAAAGGTAAGGACGGTAATTACCTATAGTCACAGTAGGGTGACCACAGTTGACCAGTGTGTGATTCAAACTAGCTAGGAGAGTGGATTTTTAACGTTCTCACTACAAAGAAATGATAAAATTTTAAGGGAATAGATATGCCATAACCCTGATTGATCGTAACAGGAAGTATACATGTATCAAAATGTCACATATACTTCACAAATTTTATATGTCAATAAAAAAATCACCCTAACAGAGGCAGAGAAAGCTTTTGGCAAAATTAAATATTCATCAAAAAAGATAAAACTATTACATTCAATAAGAGTATCAGCAGTAACAACTTCTGCTTCACATCCAATGAGGTGTCAAAAATTCCTGTAGAGGTGGAGAAGGACAAAGGAGCAGTTTATTGCCACTTCTACCTAACACTACAGGGGAGGTTTAGCCAGAGTGAAAAGGAAACAAACAGAAACAAAGGATACAAATCTCAGAATGGAAAACTCAAAGCTGGTTTATCCAGAGTGGTATAATTATATACACAAAACTAAAATGGAGAAGTGGTATATAGTATTAGGAATTTGAATTAGTGTGTGTTGCATAGAAAACCAGTATCTAAAATATGAAGTACCTTCAAATCAATCTAGTAAAATTTTGCATTATTCAAATAACAAAATTATGAAAACCACATTGAAATAAATTAATGAATTAAAATGTATGTATTGTTCATGGACTGGAAATATGAGAATTAGACAGGTATCAGCTCTACCCGAATTTACTGACAAATCCAGAGCAATCCTACCTTATTCACTTATGGTATGCTTCTTTTCTCCCAATGGAACTTGACAATTTGATTCCAAAGGATTGCAAAATACTGAAAATAAACCTAGTGCTCTAGAACAATTAAATCAAGTTACAAATATATGCTTTATAGTAATTGAAAAACATTATGGATAAGACATATATAAGAAGATAAATGGAAAACAATTGCACAAAAAAAGAGTATAAAATTCTCAATTTCATTAATCAACATGGAACTTAGAAATTACAAGCCCAGTCAGACACCATTACACACTTGCCCAGTGGACAAACTTTTTCAAATTAACATTACTGGGAGCTGGGACCGCTTTAACTCTCACAGACTGTTGATAAAAAAACTGGCACAGTCAGGTGGAGAACCAGCATGGTGTGCAGTGTGCATGTGAGGTTGCACATACTCCTGTTTAGAACTCAGTGAATTCTCGCAATTACTAAACAGAGGAAGGTTCTGCATGCAATAATCACAGTGGCACTGTGAGCTCACCCTCACATTGGAACGGCGAAGGTATTTGTTTGTTTTTTAAAAAAATTCTTTTATTGGTACATTTTAAGTATACAATACATTTACATTTCTCATTGGGAACTTGTACCTGTACATGATGTCTCTGGGTTCTTATTATTTCCCCATTCCTAACCCTCCCTTCACGTCCTCCACCCTTCCCTATTTACAAAGACTTTGTTTCCATTTTTTCCATTTCTCATGATTTTTCTTTTCCCTTCTTTCCTTTCCCCTACCCCTCCCACTTGCCCTACCCCTTTGGACCTTTGCTTCCTAATTCACATTATTAATTATTCATTTTAATCATTGGTACATTTTAGGTATACAATATAATGACATTCATCATTGGAAGTTTGCACCTTTACATAATCTCTCTTGCTTCTTATTTTTCACCCTTGCCCTGCCCTCCCTTCAACACCTCCATTCCTCCCTATTTAAAAAGACTTTGTTTTCATTTTTTCATTTTCTCATATTAATTCCATTCCCTTCTTTCCTTTCCCCTACTCCTCCCACTTCCCCTTCCTCTTTTCCCTTTTCTTCCTATTTCACAACATCTATTATGCTTTTTGATCCTTATTTACACTTTCAGTTTCTCACACCAGAGAAATTATTCATTATTTACACATGTGCCCTATTTATTTCACTTAAGAGTATCGCCTCAGTGTGCATTCATTTAGCTATAAATGTCTCAAATTTCTCTTTATTATGGCTGAGTATACTCCATTTTATTAAAAAAAACCCCACATTTTCTTTATCCAGTCTCCAGCTGATGGGCATTTGGGCTGTATCCAAGTGTTAGCTATTACAAACTGTGCTTCTATGAATGTGGGTGCACATGTATCTCTGTGGTATGATTCTTTTAATTCTTTGGGGAAGATACCCAGCAGGGGAATAGCGGGGTCAAATGGGACTTCCAGTCCTAGTTCTTCGAGGTATCTCCACCCTGATTTCCAACAGTGGTTGCACCATTCTACACTCCCACCAGCAGTGGAGCAGTGTTCCTCTTTTCCCACAGCTGCACCAGCATTTGTTATTGGTTGATTTCATGATAGCAGCCATTCTTTCTGGGCTGAGGTGGAATGTCAGCCTTGTTTTCATTTACATCTCTCGAATGACCAGTGAGGTTGAACATTTTTTCATATGTTTATTTGCTATTTATACTTCTTTGTGTGAGAAATGTCTGTTCATTTCAGATGCCCATTTTTGGATTGGGTCTTTAAATTTGGGAGGTCTGATTTTTTTAAGTTCTTTATAGATTCGAGATAGTAGACCTTTGTCTGAGGAACAGCAGGTGAAGATTTTTTCCCACATTGCCAGTTGTCTCTTCACACTGTTGGTGGTTACGCTTGCTGTGCAGAAGCTTTTTAATAAGAGAAATCCCACTTGTTGATTGTGCTAATTCATGGGCAACTGAGGTTTAGTTCATAAAATCTTTTCCTACACCGACGTCTTCAAGAGGTCTACCTAACCTCAGTTGTAGGAGATTCAACGTTTCTATTTTAATATTTCGATCCTTAATACATTCGATTTTAGTTTAGTGCATGGTGAGAGATATAGGTCTAGTTTTAAGTTTTGGCAAGTTGAAACCCAGTTTGTCCAGCACCATTTATTAAATAGTCTATCTTTACTCCAATGAGGGTGGTTGGCTCCTTTGTCAAAGATGAGATGACTGAGTATGTCTGGGGTTGTTTCTACATTTTCTAATCTGTTCCACTAGTCCTCAGGTCTGTTTCTTTGCCAGTACCATGCTGTTTTTTTCACAGTAGCATTGTAGTATAGTTTCAAGTTGGGGATTCTGACACCCTCTGTCATGTCTCTGTTACCAAGAATTGCTTATGCTATTCTGGGTCTCTTCTTGTTCCAAATGAACTTTTGGATTGTTTTCTGAAGGCCCGTGAAGTATGCTGCTGTGATTTCAATTGGGATTGCATTGAATCTATATAGCAATTCTGGAAGTTTGGCCATTTTCACTATGTTGATCCTTCCTACCCAGTAGCAGGGGATGTCTGTCCATTTTCTGATACCATCTTCAATCTCTCTTTTCAGAGTGCTATAGTTTTCAGAGAAGAGGTCTTTGATTTCTTTTGGTAAGTTGATTTCTAGGTATTTCAGATTTTTAGATGCTATTGTGAAAGGAATTATTTGCCCTATTTCTCTCTCAGTGAGTCTGTCATTTGTGTAGAGGAAAGCTATTGATTTTTGTGTGTTGACCTTGTATGCAGCTACTTTACTGAATTTGGTTATTAAGTCTAGAAGACTTTTGGTGGAGTTCTTGGGGTCTTCTATATAGAGTATCATGTCATATGCAAATAATGACAATTTGACTTCTTCATTTCCTATCTTTATTCCTTTTATTTCTTTCTCTTGTCTAATTGTAGTGGCTAATATTTCCAAAACTATATTGAACAAGAGTGGTGATAGTGGACATCCTTGTCTAGTTCCTAATTTTGTGTGAAGGATTTCAATTTTTGACCATTTAGTATGATATTGGCTATTGGTTTTTCATAGATGGCTTTTATCAGATTGAGGTAGAGACCATCTATTCCAATTTTTTGTGGGGTGTCTATCATAAATGCATGTTGGATTTTGTCAAATGTTATTTCTGCATCTATGGAGATAATCATATTTTTTTTCCTTGACTCTATTGATACAATGTATTAGATTAATTGATTTGCATATGTTAAACCATCCCTGCATCTCTGGGATGAATCCCACTTGATCAGGGTGTATGTTGTTCTTGATGATCTTCTGCATTCTATTTGCCAGTATCTTATTAAGAATTTTTGCATCTATTTTCATTTTTGAAACTGGCCTATAGTTCTCTTTTTGGGTTGGGTCTTTCTCTGCTTTGGGGATCAAGGTGATGCTTGCTTCCAGGAATGAGTTTGGGAGTATTGCTTCCCTTTCAATTTCATTGAAGTGTTTAAACAGTAGTGGCAGTTGTTCCTCTCTAAATGTCTTGTAGAATTCAGCAGTGAAGCCATCAGGACCTGGGCTTTTCTTAGTTGGTAAGTTTTTAATTACGTTTTCAATTTCATTGGTTGATATTGGGTTGTTTAGAATTTTTAGGTCTTCTTCATTCTTCTTTGGTAATTCATACATATCTAGGAATCTGTCCATTTCTTCTGTGTTTTCTATCTTATTGGCGTGTAGGTTTTGGAAGTAGGTATTGATGATCCTCTGGATTTCTGCTGGGTCTGTTGTAATTTCACCCTTTTCATAACTAATTGCCTGGATTTGGGCCTTTTCTTTCCTTTGTCTGATAAGGTTAGCTAAGGGTTTGTCAATTTTGTTTATTCTTTAGAAGAACAAACTCTTGTCTTCATAATTTTTTCTATCATTCTTTTAGTCTATATTGCATTGATTTCTCCTCTAATCTTTATAATTTCCTCCCTTGTATGAGCTTTGGGTTGGTCCTGCTCTTCTTTCTCTAGAATCTTGAGGTTCAGCATCAGGTTGTTCAATTGGGCTCACTCTGTTTTCCTAATAGGTGCATTCACTGCTATGAATTTCCTGCCTAAGACTGCTTTCACTGTGTCCCATAGATTACAATATGTTGTATTGTCATTGTCATTTAATGGAAGGAACTCTCTGATTTCTTCTTTAATTTTCTCTGTGATCCATTGGTTATTCGGAAGTGTGTTATTCGATTTCCATGTGTTTATGTAATTTTTGTGGTTTCTTTTGCTATTGGTCTCCAATTTCATCACATTATGGTCTGATAATATTCAGGGGATAACTTCAATTCCTTTGTACTTACCTAAATATGTTCTATGAGTGAGTGTGTGGTCTATTTTGGAGAACGACTTGTGTGCAGCTGAAAAGAATGTGTATTCTGATTTTGTAGGGTGAAGCACACTATAAACATCTGTTAAGTTCATTTGTTCAATAGTTTGATTGAGTTCTAGTATTTCACTGCCTGTTTTTTTTGTCTAGTTGATCTATCTATTTGTGACAATGGGATATTGAGGTCCCTCACTACTATTGTATTAGTGCATATATGACTTTTCATGTCTGTTAGTATTTGTTTTATATAGTTGGGTGCACTAGTGTTTGGTGCATAGATTTTTATGATTGTCATCTCTTCCTCTTGGATTGTTCCCTTTACAAGGATGTAGTGTCCTTCTTTGTCTCTCTTAATCAGTGTTGGTTTGAAATCCACTTGATCTGCAAAGAGTATGGCTACTCCTGCTTTTTTTCAGGTTCCTGTCGCATGGATTATTGTTTTCCGCCCTTTAAGTTTCAATCTATGAGTTTCTTTTTGAATTAAGTGTGTTTGTTGTATGCAGCACATTATTGGATTTTGCTTCTTGACCCATTCTGTCAGTCTATTTCTTTTGATTGGTGAATTGAGACCATTAACATTGATGGTTATAACTGATACATATTGACTTATCATTGTCATGACTTTTTCTTTTTGTTGGATTCTCCCCCTTTGTGTTTAATTTCTTGTTGTGCCTGATGGATTCATTCTGCTTTGCTTCCTGGGGTTGTGATCCTTGTTGTCTGTTCCTAGGATATTATCTAAAATTTTTTGGAGTGCTTGTTTGGTATTCGTGAAGTTCCTAAGGTGCTCTTTGTCATGAAAGTATCTTATTTCTCCATCAATTTTGAAAGATAGTTTTGCAGGGTACATCAGTCTGGGTTGGAGGCTGCTTTCCTTTACGTCTTGGAATATGTCTTTCCAAGCTCTTCTTGCATTGAGTGTTTGCATTGAGAAGTCTGCTGTGATTCTGATGGAGTTTCCTTTGTATGTGATTTGTTTCTTTTCTCTCACTGCTTGTAGAATTTTGTTCTTCTGTTGGGTTTCTGGAATCTTAACAATTATACACCTATGTGTAGATATTTTTTGATCAAGGCTATTTGGAGTCCTATATACCTCTCTTATCTGTATGTCAAGTTCTTTTCCCCTGCTTGGGAAGTTTTCTGCCATCACTTCTGTGAACAGTTTTTTTATGTCATATGCATTCTCTCCTGTTTCTTCATTGACTTCAATCAGTCTTATGTTATTCTTCTTTGCATTGTCTAGCAGCTGCTGGATTGATTTCTCATGGTTCCTTACAATTTTGAAGCAATTTTTCTTTTCCTGGTCAGTAATTGTAATCTTATCTTCTATATCTGAAATTCTGTCCTCACATTGGCTCATTCTGCTGTGTAGACTTCCAATGGAGTTTTTAATCTCCTGAAAATCTGTTTGCATCTGTTTTATGGATTCCATTTATTTCCTATGTTGGGATTCCATCATGTTCCTCAGCTCCTCTATTTTTTATCTGTGTCCTCTCTAGATTTATTAATCATGTCTTGCACTATGGGCACAATCTCTGCTGCTATCTGAGAAATTATTTCTGATTTCATTTTTTCTAGATCCTTGTTTGTTGACAGTTCAGAGAGTCCATGTGGTTAAGCATCAGAGTGTTCCATCTCCTTTCCCTTTGGGGTTGCTCTAGGTGATGTGGAAGTCTGGTTTTGAGACTTATTTACCTGTCTTCTCATTTTGATGGTGGGGGGTGCTGTTGGCACCAAGGCTGCCCACCTCCTTTGCCCTGGGAGCAGTGGAACAGTGGCCTAGAAGCTCCTTCCTCTGGGCTGGGAGTGGTGGAATGGTGGCCCAGAAGCCCCTTCCTCTGGCCTGGAAGTGGTGGAACAGCAGCCTGGAAGCCCCTTCCTCTGGGCTGGGTGTGGTGGAACTAGGTATTTGTTATTTTTACAGCAAGTGAAGTCATACAGTAATAAATGCAATGCCAAATGCAGTAAATATAAATGAACAACTATATGCAAGTACTAGGATATAACTCACAAACAATATCAATGAAAAGGAACCAAATCACTGAATAATATAAATAGTATAATTCCATATATATATATATATATATGATTTAAAACTCAGTGATACATATGTGTGTGTGTGTGTATATATATACATATATATATACATATATATATATACATATATATATACATATATATATATACATATATATATATATATGTATATGTTAGTAGATGTTTGAGGAAGTGGGTATAGGCAGTAAGCCTGTATGAAACTCTAAAGCAATGATTTGTCCTATGTACATATGCAAATATTATATAAATATACAAAACTTTTGGAGAAAAATAAGTATGTTTAAGGTACATAAATGATGCTTTTATTCAGTAGGAATGTTCTTTCTCTTAAAATAAGTTGTAAATAGGAATTAATATTATTATTAATTAAAATTATTAGATTTATATAATCATTTCTACATAAGCTTAATGTGTATATCTCTATGTGTATTTTACTGAATTTGCTGGTTTTTAAGAAAGAAACTTCTTAGCTTTAGATTGTTACATATCCACTTTCTATTTTGAGCATAGTTCTATAAATTTTCATTTTATTCTACATTTTATTTAGTCTACAACAAAATAGAAATACAGTTTTTAAATATTTCCAGGATAAAATTCAATTGCAATCTAAGATTTGTAGGTAAAAATACAGTTACAAAAATGAGGTAGACACAAGCATTCACCTTGTACAGCAATCTGGGGGGAGTTCATGGAGACACAAACAGTCATAACTTTCAATAATTTCTTCTGCAAAGGTATTCATCTTTCTGTCTGGAAACTATTAATAGTGAAAAGAGCTGTTTTTGTAATAGATCTGTGATGTTTTTCATGAATTAAAATGAGGTAGCATGGTGTAGTTTAATAAATTATCCTTAAATTTTTTATAATACAAAGAGAAGGGCTTAATGCTTTAAAAGTAATCTTAGGCATCTAAAAAATGCAGACTCATAAACATACTAATAAAGGGGAGCTTGGAGACCTTTTTATATCCTACTCTAAAAAAGAGAAAATTAGGCTCCACAAATAGGAATTGATGTCTCCAAGGTCATTGCCAGTGCTAGTTTTAGTTTTCAAATCTCATTTGCCTATATTTACACTACAATGAACATTTTATTATCCTAAATTCCAGATAAAGAATGTGTTATTAGATTTATTCTTACCATCCTTTTTGGTAAAGTCAGCAGTAACAATATTATGATAGCAATAAGGTCAAGTATCGGTGAGCACCTACAACTCTTATGAGCATGATAGGAGGATCCACTCGGGTAATATTCATAAACACTGTCAAGTTTATGCATCTGTTGTTTATTGCTACAAAACAAACTGTCCCCCAAATGACACAACTTAAAAGTATGAGCATAACCACTTGTCAATGATTTTGTGGCTTAGCAACTTGGGGCTCTGACTAGGGATGCCGAGGTGGTTGCCTGTCTGTGGTGTGTGAAGCCTGTGCGTCTGAATCGCCTTCCTCCGAGAGTCTGGGGGCCTGTGTGGGTCTGGTAGCCAAGCTGGGGACTCCACCTGGTTGCAGTCCCTCAAGGGTGTGAGCCACAGCACCAGCTCCTCTGCTTATGGGGTCCGCTGGAGGCAGATGAGGCCCTATAAGTCATTCAGTTTTACTAGAATATTGATGATGTGAATTGTTTTCTTTGGAAAATCAGCTTTCTTTAATCTTTTTGTTTGTATTTTTAAAAACTATATCCCTTTAATCTTTGAATTTAATAAGGATAATCTTGAACACATCAAACTGTCTCAATTTTGTTAAGCCAAAATCTAGCCAAAATTTCCTTAATAAGTTAAATTTTCTTTTCTGTTTGTGCTTTTTCAGAGAGAGGAAGGCGCACTCCCATCCTGTGGCTGCTAGTACCAGAGCTATAGCAAAAAGCAAAGAAAATCCAAGGGAGAAAGAAAAATCTACTGAAGTCACTCTGTTTTTAGAATCCCCTCTTCCTTGTATATTAGTGCCCAAATCATGAAGATTTTCTTCTGTAAAAAGAGAATGTGATCATTCACATGGAGTCAAAATCATTGTTTTTCTTTTTTAAGAATTTCTAGAACAAATGTAATGATCCAAACTACAGGTACTTGAGAATAATTCTCAGTGAAGCTTTTATCCACTAGGCTGAATACATGTTATGTCAATTGAGTCACTTAGGTCAATGATTATAAGTGATCAAACCATGTTTTTTAGATAATTTTAAGCTGATTGTTAAATTTTAATTAACATAGACAGGGCTAGCAGAAAATAGATATTAATTGTTTAATAGTAATGTCAGAATGATGTAAAAATTAGTTTTAGATGATAATAAAAGTAGAACAGAACTTGTAACTGCTAGTAAAATGGTGACATTGTTATGTAATACTTTTCACTGCCATGCTTACTTCACATGAGCTACAAGAATAATTTTTTATTTAAAAATAACTTTATTATCAAACACACACATACAGAAATTAAAACCATTCAAAGAAAAACAATGCAAGGGGGAAAAAACCCTACAACAATATTCAAATACAGTAGAACTTAACCAAAACAAAACTGAAAAGCACTTAAACATTTTTCCATATAACTTAAAAAATCATCTCAAGCACCAACAAGGCACCAGAGGATGTGATTTGTTTCACAAAGACCCCAAAACCAACAATGAACAAATAGTGGTCTGGAAAAAAACTCCAGTTAGTTAGCAGACTCTACATAAGCCAAATTTCTGCCTAATTTAAATTTCGATACAGTCATATGACTCACGATGGAAACACAATCCGAGAAATATGCTATTAGGCCATTTCATCTATGTGTATCCTTAATTACACTCTCAGTTTCTCACACTAGAGAAATATTCGGTATTTACACGTGTGTCCTATTTATTTCACTTAAGAGCATGGCCTCAATATGCATGCATTTAGCTATAAATGTCTCTAGTTTCTGGTTCTTTATGGCTGAGTACTATTCCATTTTATAAAAAAACTACATCTTCTTTATCCATTTTCCAGTTAATGGGCCCTTGAGTTGTTTCCAAACTTTAGCTATTATAAGCTACAAGAATATTTTAATAAGTGTAAAATAATAAATGATAGAATTTTATACTACAGTAAAAATAGTCTTCAGCCTTTCTCACTTTATCTTTGACTTTTGTGATTTTGTAGTTTTGCATTACCTTTTTATCTCAACATGAGTGATTCTTGTCTGTTTATTTCCCTATACTCATGCACACGTGGGACACAATTTCAGAGAGAGAGTTTATGCTTATGAACATGAGAACAGGGATTCTCGCTGGGGTTAAAGAAATAATCAAGTCTTTTCTCAATTTTTGGTATTCTAAGAATTACCAAAGATTTGAAAAAAAATCTCCACGTGGAAAAAGATAACTCTGCTATAAAAACTATGTTAATCACCTTTTTTTCTATTTATTTGTAAAAAAACATTTGATATACTGAGGACATTAGATATCTGTGTCATAAATGGTAAATATTTGTAAATATTTTCCCTTTGTATTATTTCCAGTTTTAGTTTACTCATGGTTTTACATGAGTTTGTTTTCCTTTAAAATTTATGGATGTTGGACTGGGGATTTAGCTCAGTGGTTTCGCTGCCTGCTGCACAAGCACAAGGACCCAAGTTTGATCCCCGGTACCAAAAAAACCCCAAAAAAACAAAGATTTATGGATGTATAGGATCAGTCTAAGAAAATCTTTATTTCCTTCTAATAATATGAAAATGCCCAGATTTCATTATGTGTTACTATATTTCACATAAAAATTCATAATCGATGGAGAGTTAATTTTTTGATATTTTGTGAAATAGAGACCTAGCTTTCTTTGAAAGACTATCATAGGAGCACAGTAGGATTTATTGATTAAATTCTTTCTTATCTCCAATTTACATGTATTGGATTCTGTTTCCTGACTCTTTGGTTTGTTCTAGTCATTCACCTTTTTAAGAACCATCTATATTCTAATGCTTTTAATAGGCACTTCAAATGGTGCATAGTATTCATTTATTTTTAGAGGTTTCACATATTTTTCAGAAAATTTATATTGATATATATCGTCTTTATTTATGTATAGTAACATTGAATTTCTCCATATTATGAAACTCTGTTATTTGCATTATTATCTTGTTTTGTTGTTGATTACTTAGATTTACTGCATAGAGAAACATATTATTTATCAATGATAGATTACCTGTTCAATTCTATCTTATTATGTTGTCTGAATGGAATCCTTTTGAAAGTTTTCAATAAGTCATTGTAATATTTTTAATATGTAGATTTTCCCCACAAATTCTAGTATGAAATCATTTTTAATACTACACATGATACTTTTATTTTATATTAAGAATGCCATCTATTGTAATATATTTGGACAATTATGTTTTGCTTTTTTTGAAGGAGCAAATTTTCTCTTAATCAGGAGTAGGTATTGAATTTTCTCATAAGACATTTTGGATTCTTTTGAGGCAATCATGTATTTTTCCTCTTAACCAATTTACATAATGAATTACATAAATGGGCTTCCTAATATGAAATCATTCTTGCATACTGAACTAAACCCAATTTGGTCATGGAGTATTAGTCTTTAATAACACACGTGGATTCCATTTGCTAATATTTTATTTAGGATAAGTGAAGTTGATTTGTAGTGAAAGATATGTTCTTTGGAATGCTGGCTTTCTCTACTAACTATAATATATCTAAAAATTGATCTTATGGTCAAGTTAGCTCAGAAACTATAAGATTAATTATATGAAGGAACAAATAGTATGTTATAGATATTTAATTATGGAAAGGTGGCAAAAGATTATGAAGACTGCTCCTGTGAGAACACTTCTACTTATTGAACAAAAAAACATAACCTCAAAATAACTAAATCTATGTCTAAGAATGCATGAAAACATGATAAGAGATTACCTTACAATGTTACAATGCCGAAAGACAGTATAGACAGGAATAAGGTAGACATGCAGATATCAACTCAGTCCCCTGTATTAATGTGAATGCAAAGGACCTCCTATGTACAGATCTTATCAAAGAAGAGCAAAATGTGGAGAAAAGATATTACTCAAGAAATAGTGTGGAGAAAACTACACTCTGGCATAGAAAAATATTTGAGATCAACTTGAAGTAAATTAAGGAACAATATGTGAAAGCTAAAATGATAATACCAATAGGAGAAATATCAAATATTCTTTTTGTAAACTATATTGAAAAAATTAATGTGCTAACTCCAAAGCATGTGAAATTTTAGATCTTGTGAACATTAAAAGTAATGCAAAAGGAAAATATGTGGGAAATATATGGTTAAAGAAGCTGATAGAAGTATTTTTAGTAGCAATAATAATTACTTAAAGACAGACAGACTTCTTAGAAATAAATAGGGTAGAAACAGAACGGTTACGGCGATAAAGGGAGAATGGATTGGATCATTTCATGTTTATGCATGTTTGAAAATATTACATTGAACCTCATTTACCCACAATCAATGCATATTAACAAAAACAATGCAAAATATTTTCATAAAAATGAATAAAGATTATCATATAATGGAGAATGTTCACAAGGAATATGTAGAAGTTATAAAATAATGTGAAGGAAAAAAATTTTAAAATACACATCAAACTAGAGTAAATAATGTAAATATTAAAAATTAATAAGATTATAGGTGAAGTGAGCTGCACAATAAATTATATCTAGTGAATATAAGTTTTCCATACAATGAATAAATACAAATAGGGTATTTTACTAAAAATGGAAATAGGTTAATTCTCGGAGCATAAGGAGAAAGGGCTTTGTTTCAAAAAGCGGGACTTGGGTATATGCTGCATACAAAAGTGTCTTAAACTACATGCAAAATCTAAAAATATAAGTATGAGCAAAAGTAAGCCTGTCAAATGGAAACAGAAACAAAGGGGAATATGAGATCCTGGTATCAAACATGTAACTTTTAAGCCAAAAGGCAGCAAAGAAGGACACTTAGTAATGAAAAAGGCACAATTAGTAGCAAGAGTATAAACCTATTAACATGTATGGTCCCAAATAATATAGAAAGTACCCATTATTTCAATGAAAAGTTACACATAAAATATTAATATGTACATGGATTCAAACCATTAGTGTGGAAAGTATTGCTACACACCTAGAAAAAGTTATTTTTAACACATATTACTTATGCATATTAATGGGGTTTAGGGTGCTATTTCCATACAAGCATACAACCTGCACCAGTCAAATATAAATTTCTATGCCTCACCCCACACCTTCCCAATTTTTACAATCACAATTTTCTACTTGTAGGTCACCTTTGATTTAACTCCCACATGTCAGTGAGAAGCTGCAGTCCTTATCTTTCTGTATCTGACTTATTTCACTCAATAGAGTGTCCTCAAGTTTCATCCACATTCCGCAGATGGCAGGGTTTTATTGTTTATGGTTGAATGGTGTATGTATAACATTGTGTTCACACACCACATTTTCTTTATCTGTTCAGTTGTTGATGGGCACCTGGGCACAACCTCTATCTTAGCTACTGCAAATTGTGCCACAAAAACTCTAGGAAGCCGGCATCTCTGGTATCCTGACCCTGTTTCCACGAGATATGTACTCAGCAGTGAAATAACTAGGTCACATGGTGCATCCACTTTTAGTTTTGTGAGGATCTTCCATATTACCCTCTGGGCTGGTTGCACTAATTTACATTCCTACCAACATTGTCTGAGTACCCTTTCTCCATATCCTAGTCACCTTTTGTTATTTTTTGCTTTTTGATGATAGCCATTCTAAAGGGATGAGTTGATATTGCATTGGAGTTCTGCTTTTCATTTCCCTGATGACTAATAATGTTAAGGGTAACTGATAATAAGTCTGCTGAGAAAGAACTCACAAGAGAAATCCTATTTACAATAGCTACAAAATAAAGTAAAATACCTAGAAATAAGCTTAGCCAAGGGAGTGAAATGTATCTACAATGAAAATTACAAGTCACTGATGATAAAGTTAATTCTAAACATGCCAGAATAGGATTTCTTAACTAAGTCATAAAAATATAAAATAAAATGGATAATTCATAAATTTATTAATGAATTTAGATTTCTTTGAAAAAACATGGAAAATAAAAGAAGCCATACAAATATAAAGATGTTATTATTTTTCATTTCTTCATAATTTCTTTTGTTTTAAGAAAATAAATTATAACAATTCAGTAGTCCATATAGCCTTTCGTATCTAAATAAATCCAATATGATTTCGCATCGCTACTACATAGGTGCATATGCATAAAATACACACCACGTTTTGCCATATTAATGTTTTATATAAACAACAACATTATCATATCGCATTGCAACCAGAATAAACAACTGAGGATCAGTAGCCAGATTATAAGAACTCTTTAAAATGAATAATAGTGAAACAGCCCAATTTCAATATCAGGCAAAGGAAATTCATCAGGTGAACAGCAGGAATATAAAAAGGTGCTTAATCTCTCCAGTAATCAAATTAGTTAAAACAGCAACAAGGTACCACATTTTAATCCTCAGGTTGCCAAAAATTAATGTCTTGGTTCACCAAATACTGCCACAGCTGCATGGAAGTAGAAACACTTGTCCATAGCTGGTAAAAGTATGAGTTAGTAAACACACATTGGAAAGAATTTCAATATTTATTATATCTACCACATACCTACCTCAGGAAATTTACTTGAAGATATTTACCTTTGGGACAATATCACTCTTTTTCTTAAGATATGAGGCTTTTTCCTCTTAGAGACTGTAAAAGGGAAAAAGAGAATAAATATAACCTTCCTGTACAATATGAATAAGTAAACTATCTTTCATACTTGCAATACTCTACCGCTATCAAAGTTAATAAAAATACTTTACTTGTATCAATATAAATGAATATTAAAGGCATATGTAACTCTCAAAATAATTTACAAAAGGGTAGAGAAAACACTTGCTGTCATTAATATAAAACTGACCATGAAGAAATCATTGTCTATTTGCATCCAGTGTGGAAAAGATCGAAAAAGAATTCAATGCATGTAGGCACCAACTTAAGGATGGCATTTATCTAGATTTTTGTGGGAAGGTTATATTGCACTCTATTATTATAAATTTCTTTTGTTAAAATGAAGAAAGAAGTGTGAAGCAAAGTTTGAAAACTATTAAAATCTTTTAAAAATCCCTGGGAGTGCACAGCATCTCGTACAACGTTTTCTTTCTTTTTTTTTTTTTTATTAAATTCTTTTATTGGTGCATTGTAGGTACACAACACAATTACATTTCTCATTGGGAATTGTACCTTTACATAATGCATCTTGGTTCTTATTTTTTCCCCATTCCTAGCCCTCCCTTCACGTCCTCCACCCTTTCCTATTTACAAAGACTTTATTTCCATTTTTTCCATTTCTCATCATTTTTCCTTTCCCTTCTTTCCTTTCCCCTGCCCCTCCCACTACCCCTATCCCTTTGGACCTTTTCTTCCTATTTTACATTATTGATTATTCATTCTAATAATTGGTACATTTTAGGTATACAATATAATGACATTCATCATTGGAAATTTGCACTTTTACATAGTCTCTCTTGGTTTTTATTTTTCACCCTTGCCCAGCTCTCCCTTCAACCCCGCCATTCCTCCCTGTTTACAAAGATTTTGTTCCTATTTTTCCATTTTCTCATATTAATCCCATTCCCTTCTATCCTTTTCCCTAGCCCTCCCACTTCCTTCCCCTTTGCCCCTTTTCTTCCTATTTCACATTACCTATTATACATTTAGTCCTTATTTATACTTTCAGTTTCTCACACCAGAGAAACTATTCAGTATTTACACGTGTGTCCTATTTATTTCACTTAAGAGTATGGCCTCAATGTGCATCCACTTAGCTATAAATGTCTCTAATTTCTCATTTTTTATGGCTGAGTAGTACTCCATTTTATAAAAAAACCACACTTTCTTTATCCAGTCTCCAGTTGATGGGCATTTGGGCTGTTTCCAAGCTTTATCTATCACAAACTGTGCTGCTATGAACATGGGTGCACATATATCACTGTGATATGATTCTTTTAATTCTTTGGGGAAGATCCCCAGCAGTGGAATAGCGGGGTCAAATGGGACTTCCAGTCCTAGTTTTTTGAGGTATCTCCATACTGATTTCCACAGTGGTTGCACCAGTCTACACTCCCACCAGCAGTGGAGCAGGGTTCCTCTTTCCCCACAGCCCCACCAGCATTTGTTATTGGTGGATTTCATGATAGCAGCCATTCTTTCTGGAGTGAAGTGGAATCTCAGTGTTGTTTTCATTTGGATCTCTTGAATGACCAGTGATGTTGAACATTTTTTCTTGTATTTATTTGCTATTTCTACTTCTTTGTCTAAGAAATGTCTGTTCATTTCAGATGCCCATTTTCAGATTGGGTCTTTAAATTTGGGAGGTCTGATCTTTTTAAGTTCTTTATAGATTCAAGATAGTAGACCTTTGTCTGAGGAAGAGCAGGTGAAGACCTCTTCTCTGAAAACTATGGAGCTCTGAAAAGAGAGATTGAAGATGATATCAGAAACTGGATAGACATCCCCTGCTCCTGGGTAGGAAGGATTAATATAGTGAAATTGGCCTTACTTCCAAAACTGCTATATAGATTTAATGCAATTCCAATTCAGATCCCAGAAGCATACTTCACGGACCTTGAGAAAACAATCCAAAAATTCATTTGGAACAAGAAGAGATCCAGAAGAGCAAAAGCAATTCTAGGTAACAGAGACATGGCAGGGAGTATCACAATCCCCAACCTGCAACTCTACTATAAAGCTACTGTGATAAAAACAGCATGGTATTGGCAAAGAAACAGACCTGAGGACCAGTGGAACAGATTAGAAGATGCAGAAACAACACCAGACACAGCCATCTCATCTTCGATAAAGGAGCCAAACACCTTCACTGGAGGAAAGACAGCCTCTTTAATCAATGGTGCTGGAAAAATTGGGCCTCAACTTGCCAAAGATTAAAAGTAGCCCTATATCTCTCACATGCACTAAACTAAAATCAAAATGGATTAAAGATCTAAATATTAAAATAGAAACTCTGAACCAGTTGGAACAGAAGTTAGGTAGAACCCTTGAAGACATTGGTGTAGGAAAAGATTTTAAGAACAAAATCTCAGTTGCCCGTGAACTAGCACAATCAACAAGTGGGATCTCTTCTTATTAAAAGGCTTCTGCACAGCAAGAGAAACCACCAGCAGTGTGAAGAGACAACCCACAATGTGGCAAAATATCGTACACCATTTTCTATGGCCTGGAGTTGGAGGTGGAATAGCCTGGGGGGGCTTCCTCCTAGAGTTGGCCACAGTGTTCAGGGTGGGGCTTTGGGGAAGTGATGGAATCTCAAGGGCTCTTTCTTCAGAACCAGATGAAGCCTTTGACAGCTTCATGTCTGATGACAGGACTGGGAGTGGTGGAAGCTGGAAAGATAGGTTCTAGCTGGAAGAATCGGGTCGCTGGGGGCATGAGCGGAAGGGCTCACCTTGTGGCCAGCCCTCCTTACTGTTGCTCTCCGGGTTCTGGCTCCGGGAGGTGAGCAAGTCTCTCTGGCATGGGCTCCCAGGGCCATGACTCCCGCCCACCGCAGGCCGGAAGGCCTGAAAAGCGAGCCCAATCCTGCCTTCCTCCTTACGTGCTTTTCCCGGATATTTCATCACAGCAAATTTGAACTAATGTGCTGCACTTCTCTGTACACTTAAAACCTTCCATAATTAATATATACAAATTCTCTCTAACGGTGTTTTCATTAAAACATCATATTTAGAGATGTACTATTTAATCATAAAAATTCTCAGAAAATTAATTCTTGATTAACTATTAGCTAACATTAACATTCACACAGTGCTGTAAAACTACAAGGCAAGATAGTCCTGGTTTTCTGTCTGCTAAGACACACATTTTATAGAATCCTGACACAATTTTGAAAGTGTCCTCTGCAGACTGCAAAATGCCAGAGTTCTTGGTATGAGAATTCTCAGCACGACAGAAAACTCTTGCCTGTAATTTGTGGTGAAGGTGTGAGAACAGAGATAAGTCCTGATTTCTAGAAGTGTCAGAGTGAGAAAATAAAGAAGGTGATTACACAAACTGGCTGCAATTTGGTAGTGCCAAACACAAGTATAATTTAAAGAAAAATGTTCTATATGGAACTCATTTTTCCTTCACTGTAATATAAAAGCTTTCCAAATACCATATCCTCTTATTTAAAAAGATCGAAATTATTTCAATTTTAGCCTTATCAGAAATGTAATGCAGTTCTCCCTAAAGGCAGGATTTAAAGACATTTTTTTAACAAACACTTTAAATGTCCTCCTTAATTTGGAAACTCAGGGGAGAAGAAGTAGGTGTGGTACAAGCTGCTTCAGCCAGCCTGTGAAACAGCACAAAACTCTGAGTCAGTTTCTTAAGCTACAGAGGGACAAATTATAAATGAGAAGCTTCTGACCTGGACTTTAAATTTTTATTAAAAAAAAAGTGACGCTAATAAAATCTGTGTCACTAGATATAAGGCCCTTTTCCTAACCTGTACTTGAATATTTATATCTTTTACTTCAATGGGAATGTTATGAGTGTGTGTGTGTGTGTGTCTGTCGCCATATTGGTACTGCCTTGAAGACTAGTGTTTAGGCTTAGGGTTATTGTCAGAAACAGGCACACCCTTCGTTTTCTCATTACTTCAAGAAGGAGAAAGGATTGTGGAAAGTGCTGGAGCCCTGAGCTCTTTAAGGAGGTAAAGAGCAAGTGACTTTGATTTTCACATGGGACATGACCTAAAACTAAGGCAGCCAGATTTGGGGGAATGAACTTTTTGGTATCATAACTTTGCATATAGAGCCAACAATATCCTTGTGGATGAAATGGAATACCCGAAGATTGCTCCCCTCTTACTACCAGTCATCCTGGGAGAGTTCCTCTCTGGGCAGGAAAGGATTTCACATACCAGGAATGCGTGGGCATTCCTGGAGGCTGGCAGTCATGGTGAGGGTGGGGCTGGAATAGAGGGAAGCCAGAAGCTTCTAGTGATGTGAGGTCCTGACAGGAAGTGAACATGCAGCTTGCCAAAGTAGCTTGGTTTTTTCCTGAAGACTGTTTGAGTATCCACTTATAATAGAATTTATGTTAATCTGTGCTGAACTTCTGTAGAGAATTCAAAACATACATAAGTGTATAATTGAAGCTTAAATCCTGAGTGGAATTTCACTTTTTCCCAGAAAGTAGAAAGCTGGAAATGGCACTATTACTCCTACATCAACAAGGAGAAAAAGACCCAAAGCTGTCACATTGTAGCCCTTCCTTGGTCCCATTAGAGACCTAAGAGTGAAAGACAAGAAGGATCCTGAAATCCACAGAAGCAACTGCACCTCCAAGAAGAGGCGGCATCTGCAGATCCGGTCATCTACATCCAGGAAGAGACGCAAGGAGTCCAAGGAAGGACAAATCAGCTAAAATGACAGGGCATGCTCCAAGCTTCCTGTGGACTGTCCTAGCAGGATGGAGCAACCCGGAGCCACATACATGAGGGGTCCACACTCAAGTTAGTGGGTGGTTCCGTTTCATACAGCTTTACTCAGGCCATAGGAAAGACTGAGGGTGCGGCAAAGCAGCAAAACCCAATACCCTCTGGAGAAGGACCGGAAGCAGGACTGAGGCCACGATCAGATACCGAGAACATCAGCTCTCTGACTGTTGGGGTTGGGACAGGAGCCTTCTCTCACACAGGACACACCAGGGAATTGGGATAGAATCTGGCTGCCATGAGAAGAGGTAACCTGGCTAAAAATCCTCACCAGAAAAGCCCAGGCACACAGGAACTGCCTGAAATTGGTGCCTTATCGGGCTAATGGAGAGCCCTCCACCACCGCCCAGTGAGATGGCAGTAGGCCTAGCAGCAGCCCAGGGTTGGGCTGAATGCAAGGGTGCTGAGCAGCTTCCTCTGAGGCCCAGCTGTGCAGTGAAGGCCCAGACTCGGGTAGCCTGGACAGCGAGCAAACCTCCAGCACCCTGCTCACAACCATAGCCATGGGGCTGTCCCAGGAGCACAGGAAGCCTATGGATAGCTCACAGTAACCATAGCAACAGCAAATACCAAATCCAGGGCAACCCTGACAACATGCAAAAGAAATCTGATATAAAACTTTAACATGGTACTTCTCAAAGCATGGGAGAGCTTCAGTTTTAAAAATAAAACCAAATATAATTTTTCCTTATTTTTAATTTCCCCAAGAACTCTGTCAAAAGCAAAAAATACTAGCAATACATGTTGAGATATATGTAATCTGTGAAAAAAGAAGATGTATGACAAAAATGGAGAAAAGTATGGAAGAAAGACATTGAAAGTGTGTCATTAAGGATCATAGAGTAAGTGTGAAAAGCCAATTGTGCATAGATTTTTAAAGAATGAAAATGATTAAGAAATATAAATAGTAAACCAATAGAGGGAGAAACACAGAACATTACAGGAAAGAATCCAAAAAGAACCAGAAAAAGATTGAACATAGAACATGTAACAAATACAGCAAATGTAAAACAACTAGCAAGATAGCGGATTTAATCATGTCAATGCTGGTATTATGTATAACTGATTGACGCATTCCAATTCAAAGGGAAAAAACTGTAAAAAAGAAAAAACACCTTACTACATTTTAGCTCCAGCAATCCCTTTTAACATAAACATTAGTAGATTAAAAATTAAGGTAATGTATAACTTAAAACCATGTGCTATGCAGACACTAAAGAAAGAACACAAGAATAACTGTTTCTAGGGAGAGAGGCATTCTGTAAGGAGAAAGTCTTAAATCCACTGAGTAGGTATAATATCCCAAATGTGTCCATTTTTACTAGACCTTCACAATACAGAAATAAAAACTGACCTAAGAGGAAGGAAAATAGGTAAATTTAAACTTTTGTTTGGAGACCGCAATGGGCTTTTGCTCAGTAATTGTCAGAAAGAGAAGATGGAAAATCAGTTAAAAGATCTGAAAGATGCTGTTAACTAGTAAGAGCTAACTGGTAAGTGGGGCTACTCCACTAAGCCACAGGAAAATGCAAAATATTCGAGCAAGATGGACAATATCTCATGCCTCTGAAAAGCCCCAACAAAATTATTGAATCATAGGGAAGACATTAGCTCATCACAATGTAATGGAAGTAGAAATCTAGAAAAAAAAGACATGTGGAAATTGTCAAGTATTTGTCAATTAAACAATGCAATTCTAAGTAAATCATTGTACCTAACCATGAAGTAAAGTGCAAAATTATAAAATATTTTGAATTGAATTAAATTGAAAACAACATATCAAAATTTGTGAGATGTACTGACAAAATGAACAAAGGTTAAATTTGAGCATCAAATTTTTATATTAGAAAATTGTCTCAACTAATTATCTAGTTTTCCACTCCAATGATTAAAAAAACTAAAAATGTTACAGGGAGACAGAATTATGAAAATATTAACCAATGAAGCTGAAAACAGAAAAATAATAGGGAAATCAATGCAACAAAAGGTGATTTTTGAAAAGATAACTAAAACTGATAAATTCATGGTTATCCTGGTCAAGGATAAAAAAGAAACAGATAAAGACTGCTACAATACATCAGGAGTGAACATAGTTCCTAACCACAAATGTCGACAGATTAAAATAAAAATATAGTGATGATTTTGATAAATGATACACAACAATTTCAATGAAATGAAACATAGACTAACAACTCTCAGAATAAAGTGACCTGAGTTGTCCTGTATCTATTTAAAAATTAACTTTATAGTTAAAACTCTTCCTACAAAGAAAATATCATGCATGTAGAGTTTGACTGTAAATTCTACCAAACACAGGAGGAAATAGCTATTCTAAACACACTCACAAGAAAATTAAAGAGAAAGAAATGCTTTCCCACTTATTCTATGATGTCAGAATTACTTTCAGGCTGAAAGGCAAAGACATTACACAAAACCACACATCCATATCCATTCTGAACATAACTGGCAAAATTCTATCCTATGGAATCCACCAAAAATATCCATCATGATCAAGTGTGGCTTTAAAAATTAATTAATGTAAACATCCCTATCAGTGTATGAAAGAACAACCACAGATTTCTGTAACAGATGTAAGCAAAAATTCAAGTCCTACCATGACTGAAAAATACAACTTTTTCTAAACTAGGAATGAAAAGGAACTTCTTTAACATAATAAAGGACATTAAAAAAAACCATGCAGCTAACATCATACTTTCTGGAGAAAGACTGAATACGTCCTGTCTAGGATAAATAAAGTAACAATTCCTGCTCTGACCACTCCTAATCAGCACTCTACTGAAGATCTTAGTGCACCAGGCAAGAAAAAAAATCCTTATACATTGCAAAGTGAGGAATATATGCATTCTCTCTTTGCAAGTATCATGACTGTCCATGTCAAAATTGCAATGAAACTATTAAAATGCTATGGAGGTAGCTGGATTTAAAATGTTATAGAATAAGTGTCCATATGTAATAATCATTTATTTGATGCTTTGGTATCCAAATCCCAGCAAGGTTTATTGAAGAAATATGGAAATTTATCTGAAGATGCACATGAAAAAATAAATAAATTAGGATAACTAGAACAATATTTAAAAGAATAAGTCTGGAATGTTTATACTATCTGATTTTGAGATAATATCATTACAAATCAAGCCAGTGTGATACTGGCAATAAAATTCCAACAAAGATCAATGGAATAAAAAACAGAACCAAGGAATAAAATAAAACCAAGGAATAAATCTATAGAATACACCCTATTGATATTTGATAAAAGAGCAAATAACTTACAATTCACTAAAGAATAGAATGTCTCCTTAAAGAATGGTCTGGACCAATTGAACATTAATAGCCAAAGATAAAATACAAACAACAGCAACAAAACCTGACATTAACTCCATGTCTTATACAAACACTGACCTATGGTAGAACATAGATCTAAATGTAAAATATAAAACTATAAAACTTGTAGAAGATAATATGCCTAAAATCTTTATGTAGGATTAGGCAATAAATTCTTATCACACATTGAAGTTATGATACATAAAAGAAAAAAATTCCTGTAGGTCTATAATTGTTTCAAATATAAAGTTAAAAGTAAAAATTATATCTCTATAGGTGTACAATATAAAACCATAGTATCTGTGATTTATACCATGTAGCTTCATATAAAGATGAATAAAAATATTGATTAAGGAAACCAATAAACAACTAAAAAAGTGGAGATCTCTTTAGCTCCAGACAAGATGATTCCTAAATTTATGCTATAGTAACTAGAAACATTTTAGAAAGCAAGAACACATCTGGAGAATGTAGACTTCCATGTTTCAAGATTTACAATGTCAACAAACCAGGGAACATCCTGTGGATAACAGATAAGACAATCAAAGATGTTGAACGTCATTAGTCACTGGAAACATGCAAACTAAATCATAATATAACAACAACAAGAAAAAACAAACAGACAACACTATGTGCAGTGGAGGATACAAAGCCACATGAATTCTTAGTCACTGTTTGTGCAAATGTAAAATGTACAACCACTTTAAAAGGCAGTTTGGCAGCTTCTTACATACCTAAATAGACTCTCATCTACCAATTTAGCAATCCTGCTTCTAGAGTTTAGTCATGAAAAAGAAACACACATGTTCACATAAGAACTTACACAGGAATATTTATAGCAGTTTTATTCATAACTGCCAAAAAGCAGTGACAATGCAAAGTTCCATCAACTTGTTAAGAGATAAACAAATTGTAGATTGTCCATTGAATGGAATATGAGTGATGAATGAAAATGAAGGGAAAAAAATGCATTCAATGTAAAATAGATTACACTAGGTGAAAACAATGTCCTAGGTGAAATGTTGAACATTCTATAACTCCATTTA